>NC_092337.1:459039642-459343928 GCF_046630445.1 Rutidosis leptorrhynchoides | reverse complement strand
AATTTGACGTATCTATATATAACCACATACGCTTGACTGGGTACGGTGGGCTGGATATTTATAAATACTAATGATTATTCATTTGACCGGACATGGGGATGGATTAATAGTCAATGGACTCATTAAAATAGGGGTGGATTACATTCAAGGGAAATTGGTGTGATTGTTAATAAAGTATTAAAACCTTGGGTTACACGCTGTCGATAACCTGGTGTAATCATTAACAATGTATTAAAACCTTATTACAGTTTAAGTCCCCAATTAGTTGGAATATTTGACTTCGGGTACAAGGTTAATTTGGCGAAGACCCTCGCACTTTATAATTATGACCGATGGACTATTATGGACAAAACCAGATGGACATATAAAATAATCCAGGACAAAGGACAATTAACCCAGGGTAATAAATTAAAATCAAAACGTCAAACATCATGAGTACAGAAGTTTAAATAAGCATAATATATTTTATTTTATATTTCCTCGTACTTTTATTTATTGTCATTTTAATTATTATTATTATTATTATTATTATTATTATTATTATTATTATTATTTATTTTATCGTTAGTTAAATATCGTCATTTACTTTACGCTTCGCTTAAAATATAAAATCGACAAACCAGTCATTAAACGGTAAAACCCCCTTTTTATAATAATATTAATTGTAATATATATATTTTGTACAAATATAGTTGTTTAAAATATAGTGTAAAATAAGCCGTCTCCCTGAGGAACGAACCGAACTTACTAAAAACTATACTACTCTACGAGGAAGTGTTGTAGCAGAGTTTAGGTATATCCATCTGTAAATAAATATTTAAAACTTGTATCATATTTCGTTGTATTTCGTAGTAAAAAATAATAGTATATTTCATACCCCTTCGCCGCATCATCAAGTTTTTGGCGCCGCTACCGGGGACTCGGTGAAAAACGCTATATTTTTGTAAAGTATATTTGTGTAAAAATATATAATTTTTAATTTTGTAAAAATATAATTGTGTGTGTAATAAGTGTTAAAAAAAGAAAAAAAATAAGTACATATATTTAAGATATTTTCTTTAAAAAGTATTTTTATTTGGATTTTTAAAATATAAATTTATTATCTATCTTTTAGATTGTAAAAAAAAAAAAACGAGTTTTGAACCTGCTGAATTTGAACCTGCAAAATTCTGAACCTGCACGCGCATGTGATCGCATGAGCTGCACACGTTGAGTCCATGCGCTCGCATGGAATGAGCTGATAGGTCTGAACGTGCATACTCCACGACTGCGGAGATTTACAGATAGGACCCTACGCGATTGCGTAGCCACTCTGACAGGTCAAACCACAAGCATTTAATTACGTTTAGGGTTTTTAATTTATAATTATTATTAATTAGGGTTTAGTTATAATATTAATTAGTTATTCTAGTTTTAATTTATAATTAGTAATATTAAGTGTTATTATTATTATTATTAATTATATGTATTAATACTTTTATAAACTAATAATATAAAAATAATATTTTTATATAAATTTTTATTTTTTATCATTTTAGTTTATATCTTTTTATAATTTTTATCTTTTAATTGTTTAATTCGTAATTTGTATATTTTTCGTTCGTAATTAGTTTTAAACTTAGTGTTTTCCGTAGTTATTTTATATTTCTAGATTTTTAAACTTTGCTGTAAAATTTCTTATGAGCTTTTTCTTTAGATTAAGATTTAGGCGCTTTAGAAATTTACGACACCATTTTTCGCGTTAGTATTTAATAGATTTTAGTGCCTTTTTAAGTTATTGCCGTTTTAGATTTAGAACTCCTTTAAGCTTTAATACCTTTAGACGTAAGTTTTAATATTGAGTTTTTAGACTTTTAAGTTTCGACGCTTTACTTTCTTATTATTATTTTTCGACTTTTTATTTTTCAACGTTTTTCGACGCACGCTTTTTCTTTCTCATTTCTACGCTCTAGTTTTTAGGACATAGAATTTTCGTTATTTTATTTATATTTCGACGAAAAATTATAAAAAGCGATTAAATTGATAGACATCAAAAATTTTCTAGTTCGTAGTAGTAGTTGGATTTGTTAGTGGTGAGTTGTGGGCTTTCGATTTAAAGGGTCTTGGCTACCTGCTGCATCTATTGACTATTCAAAACGTGGGTAAAATCAGAAAAGTCTATTAATTTGATAACTTTAATAATTTTTATATTTATAACTAATAGGATATTCAGTGAATGCACCGAGCAAAAATGTTTACCACCTTTCATACGTTCACCTCCTATAA
Source organism: Rutidosis leptorrhynchoides (assembly GCF_046630445.1). Classification (NCBI taxonomy): domain Eukaryota; kingdom Viridiplantae; phylum Streptophyta; class Magnoliopsida; order Asterales; family Asteraceae; genus Rutidosis; species Rutidosis leptorrhynchoides. The sequence goes on along the minus strand of NC_092337.1, from coordinate 459,341,663 downwards.
CCCGATCAAGACATCTAGCCAATATTATCGCCGTTGATTTTTCTTTAGAATCATCATCTAGTCGAACAAGTACTCCAATTCAAATTTCCGATAATCCATTTTTTGTACCCGACTTCACAATTGAGAACCCGGAGGATATTCAAGGACAATTCAGAGATCCTGAACCACTAATCATTCCTCCTGAGCCACAAACTGTTAAATCAGAATCTTCTAGTGATTCGGATTCAACAATTTCAAACATGGAAGTAACTGAACCTCTAAGTATGGAAGACCGAATGAGAGCCACACATACAGGCCAAGGTCACGCCATTATTAAGCCAGATGTTAATGCGCCAGATTATGAAATCAAAGGATAAATCCTACACATGGTAACTAATCAATGCCAATATAGTGGTACGCCAAAAGAAGATCCAAACGAACATCTTCGAACCTTTAATAGGATCTTTACTCTATTTAAAATCAGAAAAATTGAGGATGAACAGATCTATCTCATGTTGTTTCCCTGGACTTTAAAGGGAGAAGCCAAAGATTGGTTAGAATTGTTACCAGAAGGGGCGATCGATACATGGGATGTTTTAGTTGAAAATTTTCTCAAAAGATTCTTTTCGGCATCCAAAGCCGTGAGACTTCAAGGAGAAATTGTTACGTTCGTGCAAAAGCCAAATGAAATGTTATATGAGGCGTGGACAAGATTCGGAAGGATGTTGAGAGGATGTCCTCAACATAGTTTAGACACTTATCAAATAGTATAAATATTCTACCAAGGTGTCGACGTTGCTACACGAAAAGACATCGACACAGCAGCTGGTGGTTCCATTATGAAGAAAACCGCAACCGAAGCTCACTAGATAATTGATAACACAGCCTCCTACTCGCATGAGTGGCACCAGGAAAAAGATATTTTTCGTTCATCTAAAGTGGCTAGAGCCGATTCTAGCCATGACTTTGATTCCGTTTCCTCAAAAATAGATGCTTTCAAGAGACGAATGGAAGAGATGACTAAAGATATTCACGCAATATGAATTAGTTGTGAGCAATGCGGTGGACCACACTTAACGAAAGATTGTCACATTGAACAAACCATGGAACAACGAGAGAATGTTTCCTACATGAACCAAAGGCCGAGAAATAATTATCAACCGCCAAGGCCAAACTTCAATCGAAATCAGAACATTCTTTACAATCCAAATGGACCCAACAATAACTCGTATAACCAACAAGGTCCGAATAACCAACCAACTCAAAACAACACTTTCAATCAACAAAGACTTGGCTTGTATAAACCACCACAACAAACCGAAGAGAAAAAGCCAAATCTGGAAGAAATGATGGCAAAGCTAATGGAATCTCAAACACAATTTATTACATCTCAAACCCAAACAAATGAGAGGTTTGATCAGTCATTAAGAACTCAACAAGCTTCCATTTTGTATCTAGGAAAACACGTAGGTACTCTTGCCAGCTTGATGAGTGAGAGGGAACAAGGAAAGCTACCGAGTGATACATAAGTAAATCCTCGGAATGAGAATGTTAACATGGTGTCAACAAATTCTGAAAAACCAGCATCAGAAGATGGGAAGATTTTAGATGTGAGTAACAATGAAGAAGTTACAATATCACCACCACCCGAGTATGTAAAGCCAGTGGTGGCACCATACAGACCACCCATCCCGTTTCCAAGAAAAGGAGTTAAGTATGAGCAAGTGATAGGTAATAAAGTTTGTGATACCTTTGGAAAGAAGAAGAAGAATAAGAAAGTGCAAAATAAACCCGGTGAAGACAGTTCCACCAAAACTTCCACCAAGGTTGGGTGATCCGGGTGAATTTATTGTTCCTTGTTTACTTAGTGATTGTGTCATGTATGATGCACTAGCAGATTTAGGTGCAAGTGTGAGTGTTATGCCTCTTTCATTATATAAGAGATTAGGAGTAGGTGAGTTAAGTCTAATGGAAATGAGTGTTCGACTCCTTGATAAAACTATTAAGCACCCAGTTGGAATTGCTGACAACCTACCCGTTCAAGTGGGTAATTTAACCTTTCTAGTCGAATTTATTGTCATTGACATAGAAGAGGGTAGAATGACACTTAGTAATGGTGAAAAATCGATCACCTTTATGATTCGAAAGTCTAAATCTCCACCAACCAAAACCGTTGAACCAATAAAAACCATTGGTAAGAATCATATTGTTTTACCAATTCCAATGGTAGTGCTTAACAATAATAAAATGCCTAAGTGTGGGGAAGATGAAGTAACACCTAATGATGACCTGATAACAAAGAACCCCATTGTTGATACAATATTAAATGACTCAGTTATTATCAGTTCAATGAAGAAACTTATTAAACAGATTCGCGATGATAGAACCAAGGGGAACTTTAAGTTATGTAACCGGTTAGTATCCAATCTATCGCCTAAAGAAAAGGCGAAACAAGTTGAATTTGTGGATATTACACAGGAATCCGACCAATGGCGTAAAGCAAAAGTCACAGATATGCAAGTAGAGGATTGTCCAAAAGAAATTACGATGAAGTTAATCACATTTTCGACACCACAGCTACCTAAGTGTGGGAAGATTCAAATGTTCTAAAAAGAAAACGATATCTAGAGTTAGTTGTTCTGTTCTCGTGTAGTTCCGAGAATGGAATCCGATTGTTCTTTTCCACTAGCAGACACTAAAGAACTAGTTTTCTCCCTCTATTTTGAATTTTTCGTTTTGTAGGTTTTGTATAAAATTAATACGCTTTTTAAATTTATGTTTTGTGTGAATTTAAAAAATTTTGCTTTATTTCACTAAGTTTTAAAAAAATTATTTCTAAAAATTCGTCGTGAGTTGAAGACTAGATCATAGAATCGAAATTGCTTTACCCAAAGACGGGGCGAAAAATTTTGTTATCATTATTTTTAATATTATTGATCTAAAGTATGCCAAAAAAATTAAAAAATCCGAAAATTTTTGCTTTTAAAACAATCGCTTTAAAACGAAAATTTTTAAATTTTGTCGAGGGATGGACTAGGTAAAGTACCAAAACTACGTCTACCTAAAGTAAAAGGAAACAAAATTTTAAAAAATTATTCATTTAAATTGTTTTAATAAATAAAGGTTTAGTCTATCTTATGTACAAAACAGGGTAAAACAACGCACTTTCAAAGACTGGCATTAAGTTCAGCAAAAGCTACTAATTTTGACGATAAGACACAAAACATATGTGAAATTACAACAAAATGAATGAACGATGAGGCGTGCCATCTATCATTCGACGAGCTTAGTAATTACAAAATGGTTATTGTAGGTGCTTTTGTTTTCGACAAAATTAACAGTTTTACCCGATTTACTGTAATATATTCGAAAGAAAATGGATCTACACGATGAATCAATTCCATCATTAAAAGAAAGAAAAGTCTTCCGAAAAAGACACGCGCTTCTTGATTTAGGTCAGGAAGTTGTCGTCCAGACTAGCTGTAGGTTGACGAAAAATCTAGAAAAGTCATCTCTAAAATCAACAGGAAATCCACGGACCTCAGCATCAAACAGGGTCCCCAAGTGGTCAGACTTATCCTAACCATGAGAGGATCTATCTCGTAAAATGTGGAGGGTGCCGTGCAAATTAGCTTGATAAGACTAATGAATAAGACCCCCAGAAATGATAATCTCATGAAAGATTAAAAATTAGCATTTAAGCCTGATATTACTCAATCCTTGAGATTGACCTTAAAGATTGAGAATTACAAACTCATGGAATTCGATGATATCTAAACTCGAGATTGAACGAGAAAATATTTTGATCAAATTAAAACCGATTTGTTTTCTGAAAACCTATTTTCAATGCGTTCATTAGCATTGAACGTAAAATCCTAAGAATTCACCATAATTCATTAGGTCACCTGAACCAAATCGGGTGTCAACAGTAAGAACGGTGGTTGCATAGCATGGTCGAAGACAGGACCTTGTACCAGATCGAAAAATTACAGGGTGATCTTTACTATTTCTCCAACAAAGGATAGTAATTGCATCCGACACATTGTGGACCATGAACATCTGCATGTCATTAGACATTGCCTTAATGGTTGCTTGTTCATCGCTTTCCTTTACAACCGGATGGTAGTTTACAGAAAGGTAATATACGGAGCAATTATACTGGACATGTGCTTTCCTAATACAAGGTTAGCAAGTGGGTGACACAAAACCGCAAGTTTTGAGCTAAAATTTTAAAATATGAAACCCACACAACCCACAAAAATATTTTGCAAACACCGGTGAAGGGTTATTCCGGAAAACTTATCTAGAGTAAAACCTAGATTGAATTTTCACAAGATCAAATGTTTTCATAAAGATCCAATTTCCTTAAAGGATCTAAATTTTCATAATCATGTGGGACTGTAAACCACATCGTTACTATCATTGTTTATACCGCCGTATCAAAATCACTGATGTATAAAGTGTGAGAATAAAAAGGTGATTCGAGTGAAGTGTGATTTTATATCAAGTTTTGTATTGCTTGAGGACAAGCAACGTTCAAGTGTGGAGATATTTGATAGTGCTCCAAATGAACATATATTTAGTATCAATATCCTTCCAATATGTAAAGTTTTTAGTTGCAATTGTTCTATTTCCAAGTGATATTCGTTTAAATAAATAAGTGTGAAGACTGAAGACGCAAATGAAGATTTGAAGACGCAAATGATCAAAATGCTCAAATGTACAAGATACAATCTAAGTGGTTCAACTTATTGATGAATAACGTCTAAAAATGACAAGAGTACAAGTCACGGAACGCAAAGTACAAGATATCTAAGCGTACGAAAGGACGTTCGAAAATCCGAAACCGATACATGAACCAACTATCAACGTGCGACTCAACGGAGCTAAAAGTACAAGTAAACTATGCACAAGAATATAATATAATATATAAATAATTATATAAATTATATATATATATATATATATATATATATATATATATATATATATATATATATATATATATATATATATATGTATTATATTTATATATTAATATGTCGACAAGCTAGAAGCCAAATCAAGTGTGAGCTGGAATCCGAACCTTCGCAATCGCGAAGCTCCCAGGCCTAAAACCTTTGCAATCGCGGAGTAGCCAAAATCAGAAATTGCCTATAAAAGGCACGAGCTTCTGCCGAATCCAACACGACAATATATCATTCTTGTAGTGATCCGAACTTTTCCATATTTATATATATTAAATGAAATTTTTATTTACATGATTAAGTGTTTCTAACATGTTAAGCAATCAAACTTGTTAAGACTTGATTAATTGAAATAGGTTTCATATAGAAAATTGACCACCCAAGTTGACCGGTGATTCACGAACGTTAAAACTTGTAAAAACTTTATGATGACATATATATGATTATATATATAGTTAACATAATATTATGATAAGTAAGTATCTCAATAGGTATTTTAACAATGAGTTATATAGATAAAATTGAGTTTATTGAATTAAGAAACTCGAAACGATATATATAACGATTATCATTATAACAACGTCTTACTAAATACATATGAATCATATTAAGATATTTTTACACTATGTTTAATCATGATAAATGATAAGTAAACATGTCATTAAGTATATTAACAATGAACTACATATGTAAAAACAAGACTACTAACTTAATGATTTCGAAACGAGACATATATGTAACGATTATCGTTGTAACAACATTTAACTGTATATATCATACTAAGATATATTAATATATCATAATATCATGATAATGTAATAATTTAAAATCTCTTTAGATATAATAAACAATGGGTTAACAACATTTAACAAGATCGTTAACCTAATGGTTTCAAAACAACATTTACATGTAACGACTAACGATGACTTAACGACTCAGTTAAAATTTATATACATGTAGTGTTTTAATATGTATTCATACACTTTTGAAAGACTTCAAGACACTTATCAAAATACTTCTACTTAACAAAAATGCTTACAATTACATCCTTGTTCAGTTTCATCAACAATTCTACTCGTATGCACCCATATTCGTACTCGTACAATACACAGCTTTTAGATGTATGTACTATTGGTATATACACTTGATATTGCTCAATTCATGCATATTCTTAGTCGCAATATCAGTCTCAAATGTTATGATTTTATGTGTATTCGAGTAGTTTTTCGGTTTGTAATTGGTTAAAATGTTTAAAGCGTCGAATGAAGTGTTATTATGGTTTTCAATGATATAAAGATCAAAATGAAGATTTCTAATGAGCAACAAAAGACTATAACATCGCGCATCAAGACTACAAGTTAAAATGATTGAAATCACGAAATCTGCGCGCCTGCACGAAAAAAATCATAACTAATTCATACGGACTCGAAAAAAGGCGAATCAGGTGTCCAGACTTCCGTAACTTCAAAATCTACAACTTTCATGAAGATTCCTTACACGAAACGTGTAGATTACCATCCAGATTTAGATTCCAAGTTCACGTGGGACAGCAGGCTGCAGAATTAAAGTAATTTCTGTCCAGAAAAAGATTGCAACTTTTCACGTGGGCCGGCTGTTTTTAATTCCTTTATACTTGAGTAGGTAGCACACCAGTACTAATTTATCAATACTTTCATAGAGGAGCAGTTGAATGTTTTAAAAAAATTCTTGGGGATCCACTCTTCTAATGATATAATACGGAGTACTAGTATACATAGAAAAAGAGACACATACACAAGTATGCAAAAGGGATAGAGAGTAGATACATCATCACAAAATTATTTTTATTTCTCTCAAGTATTCGTACCATTTTATTTTTCTTACTCCGTATTAATTTCAGTTCTAAGTTTCAAAATTTAGGATAATTTCAATATTAAGGGTGTATTGTTCGTGATTAAGGGTATTATTGTGCGAGTGCAAGGGTGTTGTCATTTTCCATGTCTACCGTTTGCAGTTAATAAATTGAAGCTTTGTTTGTAAGTTGTTCTATTTAATTTTTCGCTATTATCTTTATTATTGTTATTGTTATTATTATTAGTTGTAGCATTTTTATTACTATCATTTTGTTAGAATTATTATTATTGTTATTATTGCCATGTTTACTATATTATGTTTGTATTTTTACTCCCGTACCATTATTATGATTAGTTAGTAAATTCCCATAGTGTTCGCTTAGATGTAGAGCCCTAGTGAAATGGATTGTTATCATTTGTAAAAATTAAAATGTAACTTAAGTATTTTTAACATTGAGCCTAATTAAAAGAACCATTATTATGTACTTGGATAAATTAACCCCTGTCACTTAATTTATTAGATAAAAATAATGAAAGTTATTTTTATTTATACAAATTAAGCTTCAACATTAAAAGTGATTTAGACGAACTCATGAATAATTTACTAACACTAAATTAGAAATAAAGTTCGGTGGTTTGGGTAATATCATTAGGTATATAATAGTGAAATTGTAAAAAGGGAAACCGTTATGATTTGGGTTTTGGCGAAAGTCAAAACTGGGTTGGGTCTCAATTTAAATACTTGGGGACTAGTAAATATCTGAATAAGATCAAATGAAAATTAGCCTTAATTTAGCTAGTTGAAACTTCAATTATTCGAAAGAAAAATATAAGTTTTATACTAAACATTTTAATAGAGCTTAAATTCAAAACAATCCATGGATCTAGAGGTGACACATTTAAGTAAACACTCCCATTTATATATTACGATTTATTATTATTATTATTATTTATTTACGTATTATTAGACTGATAAAATCAAAACAAAAAAATATAACCAATTTACCAGTACTGTTTTGTCACATTACTTATACCATACGCGGATCGTGTAGAAAATCACACGAAACGCGTAGCTTCAAAAACATACGTGAAACGCGTATATAATTACGTGAAACGCGTAAGTACAAGTACCAGTACTGTTTCGATTTTTATTTAAATTTAATTTTTAATTAATTACTTTAATACTAATATTAATTTATAATTAATTGTTGTTAGATTCTTGAATACGCTTCTCCCTGTGGAACGAACTTGACTTACCAGTATCTATTGCTGCACGATCGGAACCAGTTGCCCGTAGTGTGATAATATTTATTAAGCTAGTTTAGTTGTAAAATTTAAAGGTCGGTTTTATCACATCAACACTCCAATGATCAGCTCTTAGCAGCCCATGTGAGTCACCTAACATATGTGAGAACCATCATTTTGCAACTAGCATGAAATATCTCATAAAATTACAAAAATATTAGTAATCATTCATGACTTATTTACATGTAAACAAAATTACACATCCTTTATATCTAATCCATATACCAACAACCAAAAACACCTACAAACACTTTCATTCTTCAATTTTCTTCATCTAATTGATCTCTCACAAGTTCTATCTTCAAGTTCTAAGTGTTCTTCATAAATTCTTTAAGTTCTAGTTTCATAAAATCAAGAATACTTCCAAGTTTGCTAACTTACTTCCAATCTTGTAAAGTGATCATCCAACCTCAAGAAATATTTCTTATTTACAGTAAGATATCTTTCTAATACAAGGTAATACTCATATTCAAACTTTTATTCAATTTCTATAACTATAACAATCTTATTTCGAGTGGAAATCTTACTTGAACTTGTTTTCGTGTCATGATTCTGCTTCAAGAACTTTCAAGCCATCCAAGGATCCTTTAAAGCTAGATCTATTTTTCTCATTTCCAGTAGGTTTATCCACAAAACCTAAGGTAGTAATGATGTTCATAACATCATTCGATTCATATATATAAAACTACCTTATTCGAAGGTTTAAACTTGAAATCACTAGAACATAGTTTAGTTAATTCTAAACTTGTTCACAAACAAACGTTAATCCTTCTAAATTGACTTTTAAAATCAACTAAACACATATTCTATATCTATATGATATGCTAACTTAATGATTTAAAAACTGGAAACACGAAAAACACCGCAAAACCGGACATACGCCGTCGTGGTAACACCACGGGCTGTTTTGGGTTTGATAATTAAAAACTATGATAAACTTTGATTTAAAAGTTGTTCATCTGGGAAAATAATTTTTCTTATGAACATGAAACTATATCCAAAAATCATGGTTAAACTCAAAGTGGAAGTATGTTTTTCAAAATGGTCATCAAGACGTCGTTCTTTCAATTGAAATGACTACCTCTTACAAAAATGACTTGTAACTTATATTTCCGACTATAAACCTATACTTTTTTCTATTTAGATTCATAAAATAGAGTTCAATATGAAACCATATCAATTTAATAAACTCAAAACGGATTTAATATGAAGAAGTTATGGGTAAAACAAGATTGGATATTTTTTTGATTGTTGTAGCTACGGGAATTATTGTAATAATTCTATACAAATCATATCCTAGCTAACTTATATTGTATTATACATATATTCTAATATATTATGTAATCTTGGGATACCATAAATACGTATGCAAATGTTTTGACATATCATATCGACTCATGTATATATATTATTTGGAACAACCATAGACACTCTATATGCAGTAATGTTTGAGTTAGCTATACAGGGTTGAGGTTGATTCCAAAAATATATATACTTTGAGTTGTGATCTAGCCTGAGACGTGTATACACTGGGTCGTGGGTTGATTCAAGATAATATATATCAATTTATTTCTGTACATCTAACTATGGACAACTAGTTGTAGGTTACTAACGAGGACATCTGACTTAATAAACTTAAAACATCAAAATGTATTAAATGTTGTAAATATATTTTGAACATACTTTGATATATATATATGTATATATTTGTTATAGGTTCGTGAATCGACCAGTGGCCAAGTCTTACTCCCGACGAAGTAAAAATCTGTGAAAGTGAGTTATAGTCCCACTTTTAAAATCTAATATTTTGGGATGAGAATACATGCAGTTTTATAAATGTTTTACGAAATAGACACAAGTAAATGAAACTACATTATATGGGTGAATGATCGAAGCCGAATATGCCCCTTTTGCTTGGTAGCCTAAGAATTAGTAAACCGATCTACTAATTGACGCGAATCCTAAAGATAGATCTATTGGGCCTAACGAACCCCATCCAAAGTACCGGATGCTTTACTACTTCGAATTCGTTTTTATCATGTTCGAAGGATTTCCCGGAATGATAGGGGATATTCTTATATGCATCTTGTTAATGTCGGTTACCAGGTGTTCACCATATGAATGATTTTTATCTCTATGTATGGGATGTATATTGAAATATGAACTCTTGTGGTCTATTATTATGATTTGATAATATATAGGTTAAACCTATAACTCACCAACATTTTTGTTGACGTTTTAAGCATGTTTATTCTCAGATGATTATTAAGAGCTTTCGCTGTTGCATACTAAAATAAGGACAAGATTTGGAGTCCATGCTTGTATGATATTATGTAAAAACTGCATTCAAGAAACTTATTTTTGATGTAATATATTCTTATTGTAAACCATTATGTAACGGTATATTTTAGATTATCATTATTTGATAATCTACGTAATGCTTTTTAAACCTTTATAGATAAAATAAAGGTTATGATTGTTTTAAAAATGAATGCAGTCTTTGAAAAACGTCTCATATAAAGGTCAAAACCTCGCAACGAAATCAATTAATATGGAACGTTTATAATCAATATGAACGGGACATTTCAATTCTCTACTCCCTCTGTAATATATATATATATATATATATATGTATATATATAATAGTTTAGTTTTATATTAGTTTGTTTGGGTAATGTAAGGGTTATTTTACAGGTTTGGAAGTCGAAGTTCTGTCCGTGTAACACTACGCGATAATTAATCATTGTAAGTTAAGTTCTCCCTTTTCAATTATGTCTCGTAACTAAGTTATTATTATGCTTATTTGAGCCGAAGTAATCGTGATTTTGGACTAAATATTAAGACGGGGTTATTGGGCTTTGGATCATAATTGGGGTTTGGACAAAAGACCGACTCTTGTGGAAATGGGACTATGGGCTATTAATGGGCTTTATATTTGATTAACTAAATGATATCTTGTTAATTTAATATAGAGATTTATAATTTGACGTATCTATATATAACCACATACACTTGACTGGGTACGGTGGGCGGGATATTTATAAATACTAATGATTATTCATTTGACCGGACACGGGGATGGATTAATAGTCAATGGACTCATTAAAACAGGGGTGGATTACATTCAAGGGAAATTGGTGTAATTGTTAATAAAGTATTAAATCCTTGGGTTACACGCAATTGATAACCTGGTGTAATCATTAACAATGTATTAAAACCTTATTACAGTTTAAGTCTCCAATTAGTTGGAATATTTGACTTCGGGTATAAGGTTAATTTGGCGAAGACCCTCGCACTTTATAATTATGACCGATGGACTATTATGGACAAAACCAGATGGACATATCAAATAGTCCAGGATAAAGGACAATTAACCCAGGGTAATAAATTAAAATTAAAACGTCAAACATCATGAGTACGGAAGTTTAAATAAGCATAATATATTTTATTTTATATTTCCTCGTACTTTTATTTATTGTCATTTTAATTATTATTATTTATTTTATCGTTAGTTAAATATCGTCATTAACTTTACGCTTCCCTTAAAATATAAAATTGACAAACCAGTTATTAAACGGCAAAACCCCCTTTTTATAATAATAATAATTGTAATATATATATTTTGTACAAATATAGTTGTTTAAAATATAGTGTAAAATAAGCCATTTCCCCGAGGAACGAACCAGACTTACTAAAAACTATACTACTCTACGATTAGGTACACTGCCTATAGTGTTGTAGCAGAGTTTAGGTATATCCCATCTGTAAATAAATATATAAAACTTGTATCATATTTCGTTGTATTTCGTAGTAAAAAATAATAGTATATTTCGTACCCCTTCACTGCATCATCAAAACTGTTTCGAATGGAAGCAAGCCTTCAGGAAGTCTTGCTCATAGCATCGTTATTTATTCATCGTGCGAAAGTGGGTCCAATTTTCAACAGAAGTTTTTTTTAGCATACTTGCCACATAATTTGACCCGATTATGTGGTCAACGTAATGTGCTCAAAAATGTATTTTGCGGTTATGAATTATTATCGAAACGAAACTATAGTCAAATATATTTTCATTCAATATGAAATTTTGAAATAGAAAGATTTATAGAGTTATGAATTGAGAGATAAAAAAGTGTCACAAAATAATCGAACCATTAAACCAAGATGTTACTAAACGTATAAGGATTTGTGGCTAGTAGGGATATATTAACCCAAAAAATATTCTCAATGAACCTAAATAAAGTGTTGCATAAAAAACAAGCTTCAAAATGGTATTTAAATATGCATAAAAGTTCAAATGCAAAGGTAATAATTACAGTAAAATCTGAAAGTTCACAAATCACCTTTAGAAATAGCAAAACGGCTTTTAGGCGTCAAAACTATTTCTAATGGAAGCAAGCCTTCAGGAAGTGTTGTTCATAGCGTTATTATCTATTCCTCGTGCGAAAGTGGGTCTAGTTTTCAACGGAAGTTTTTTTAGCATGCTTGTCACATAATTTGTGTGCTCAACATTGTGGTTTGCGGCCATGAATTACTTTTGAAATGAAACGATAGTCAAATATATTTTCATACAATATGAAATAATAATATAGGATTATATAGTTATGAATTGAGAGATATCAAAAAGTGTCACAAAATAATCGAACCATTAAACCAAGATGTTATTAAACGTGTAAGGATTTGTGACTAGTGAGGACATATTAACCCCACAAATATTCTCAATGTACCTAAATAACGTGTTACATAAAAAACAAGTATCAAAATGGCATTTAAATATGCATAAGAGTTCAAATACAAAGCTAATAATTATCGTAAAATCTGAAAGTTCAAAAATTCACCTTTAGAAATAGCAAAACGACTTTTTTGGCTTCAAAACTATTTTGAATTGAAGAGTGCCTTCAGGAACTTTCTTATAGTGTCGTTATCTATTCATCGTGCGAAAGTGGGTCCAAATTTCAACCGAAGTTTTTTCAGTATGCTTGCCACATAATTTGGCCCGATTATGTAGTCAACGTAATGTGTTCAAAATTGTGTTTTACAGCCATGAATTATTATTGAAACGAAACTATAGTCAAATATATTTTCATACAATATGAAATTTTAATATAGAAACAAATATAGAGTTATGAGTTGAAAGATATCAAAAAGTGTCACAAAATAATCGAACCATTAAACCAAGATGTTACTAAATGTGTAAGGAGTTGTGACTATTGGGGATATATTAACCCCAACAATATTCTCAATGAATCTAAATAAAGTGTTACATAAAAAATAAGAATCAAAATGGTATTTAAATATGCATAAGAGTTTAAATGTAAAGGTAATAATTATCGTAAAATCTAAAAGTTCAAAATTCACCTTTAAAAATAGCAAAACGACTTTTTCGGCGTCAAAATATTTTGAATGGAAATAAGACTTCAGGAAGTCTTTCTCAAAGCGTCGTTATCTATTTATCGTGCGAAAGTGGGTCCAATTTTCAACCGATGTTTTTTTAGCACGTTTGCCACATAATTTGGCCCGATTATGTGGCCAACTTAATGTGCTCAAAAATGTCTTTTGCGGCCATAAATTATTATTGAAACGAAACTATAGTCAAATATATTTTCATTCAATTTGAAATTTTAAAAAAGAAACAATTATAGAGTTATGAATTGTGAGATATCAAAAAGTGTCACTAAATAATAGAACAATTAAAACATGATGTCACTAAACATATAAAAATTTGTGACTAGTGGGGATATATTAACCTCATAAATATTCTCAATGTACCTAAATAACGTGTTACATAAAAAATAAGTATCAAAATGGTATTTAAATATGCAGAAGAGTTCAAATGCAAAGGTAATAATTATCGTAATATCTGAAAGTTTAAAATTCATTTTAGAAATAGCAAAACGACTTTTTTAGCGTCAAAACTATTTTGAATCAAAGAAAGCATTCAGGATGTCTTGCTCATAGCGTTGTTATCTATTCATCATGCAAAAGTGGGTCCAGTTTTCAACCGATGTTTTTTTTAGCATGCTTGCCACATAATTTTCCCGATTATGTGGCCACCCAAATGTGCAAAATTATGTGTTTGGCGGCCATGAATTGTTATTGAAACGAAACTATAGTCAAATATATTTTCATCAATTTGAAATTTTAAAATAGAAACAATTATAGAGTTATGAATTGAGCGAATTCAAAAAGTGTCACAAAATAATCGAACCATTATACCAAGACGTCACTAAACGTGTAAGGATTTATTGCTAGTAGGGATATATTAACCCCAAAAATATTCTCATTGAATCCAAATAAATTGTTACATAAAAAACAATTATCAAAATGGTATTTAAATATGCATAATAGTTCAAATGCAAAGGTAATAATTATCGTAAAATCTGAAAGTTCAAAATTCACCTTTAGAAATAGAAAAATGACTTTTTTGTTAAAACTATTTCGAATGAAAGCAAACCTTCTGGAAGTCTTGCTCATAGCGTCATTATCTATTCATCGTATGAAAGTGGGTCCAGTTTTCAACCAAAGTTTTTTTAGCATACTTGCCACATAATTGGCCCGATTATGTGGCCAACGTAATGTTTTCCAAAATATGTTTTGCGTCCATGAATTATTATCGAAACGAAACAATAGTCCAATATATTTTCATACAATACGAAATTTTAATTTAGAAATAGTTATAGAGTTATGAATTGAGAGATATCAAAAAGTGTCACAAAATAATTGAACCATTAAACTAAGATGTCACTAAATGTGTAAGGATGATTTGTGGCTAGTAATGATATATTAACCCCAAAAATATTCTCAATGAACCTAAATAAAGTGTTACATAAAAAATAAGTTTCAAAATGATATTTAAATATGCATAAGAGTTCAAATGCAAAGGTAATAATTATCGTAAAATCTGAAAGTTCAAAATTTACCTTTAGAAATTGCAAAACGATTTTTTCGGCATCAAAACTATTTCGAATGGAAGCAAGCCTTCAGGAAGTCTTTCACATAGTGTCATTATCTATTCATCGTGTGAAAGTGGGTCCTATTTTCAATCGAAGTTTTTTTAGCTTGCTTGCCACATAATTTGGCCCGATTATGTGGCCAACGTAATGTGCTAAAAAATGTGTTTTGCGGCCATAAATTATTATCTAAAAGAAACTATAGTCAAATATATTTTCATTCAATATGAAATTTTAAAATAGAAACAATTATAGAGTTATGAATTGAGAGATATTAAAAAGTCTCACAAAATAATCGAACCATTATACCAAGGTTGTCACTAAACGTGTAAAGATTTGTGGCTAGTGGGGATATATTAACCCCAAAAATATTCTCAATGTACCTAAATAAAGTGTTACATAAAAAACAAGTATAAAAATGGTATTTAAATATGCATAATGTAGTGACCCGAACTTTTCTATGTTTATATATATATTAATTGAGATTGATATTTACATGACTAAATGTTTTCAACGTGTTAAGAAATCAAACTTGTTAAGCCTTGATTAAATGAAATAAGTTTCATATAGACAATTGACCACCCAAGTTGACCGGTGATTCACGAACGTTAAAACTTGTAAAAACTACATGTTGTGGTATATATATAGACATATATATATGGTTGACATAAGATTATGATGAGTAAGTATCGCACTAAGTATATTAACAATGTGTGATATACATAAGAAATGAGATTACTAAGTTAAGAAACTCGAAATGATATATATAACGATTATCGTTATGATAACATCTACTAAATACATATGTATCATATTAAGATATTGATACACTATATTTAACATGATAAAATGATATTTAAATATATCATAAAGTATGTTAACAATGAACTACATATGTAAAAACAAGACTACTAACCCAAGAATTACGAAACGAGACTTATATGTAACGATTATCGTTGTAACGATATTTTAATGTATATATCATATTAAGAGATATTCATACATCATAATATCATGATAATATAATAATTTAACATCTCATTTGATATAATAAACATTGGGTTAACAACATTAATTGAGATCGTTAACTTAAAGGTTTCAAAACAACACTTACATGTAACGACTAACGAAGACTTAGCGACTCCATTAGAATGTATATACATGTTGTGTTTTCATATGTATTCTTACACTTTTGAAAGACTTCAAGATACATATCAAAATACTTCTACTTAACAAAAATGCTTACAATTACATCCTCGTTCAGTTTCATCAACAATTCTACTCGTATGCACCCGTATTCATACTCGTACAATACACAGCTTTTAGATGTATGTACTATTGGTATATACACTCCAATGATCAGCTCTTAGCAGCCCATGTGAGTCACCTAACACATGTGGGAACCATCATTTGGCAACTAGCATGAAATATATCATAAAATTACAAAAATATGAGTAATCATTCATGACTTATTTACATGAAAACAAAATTACACATCCTTTATATCTAATCCATATACCAACGACCAAAAACACCTACAAACACTTTTATTCTTCAATTTTCTTCATCTAAGTGATCTCTCTCAAGTTCTATCTTCAAATTCTAAGTGTTCTTCATAAATTCTATAAGTATAGTTTCATAAAAATCAAGAATACTTCCAAGTTTGCAAGTCTACTTCCAAGCTTTCTAATCCATTCCAAGTAATCATCTAAGATCAAGGAACCTTTGTTATTTACAATAGGTTATCTTTCTAATTCAAGGTAATATTCATATTCAAACTTTGATTCAATTTCTACAACTATAACAATCTTATTTCGAGTGAAAATCTTACTTGAACTGTTTTCGTGTCATGATTCTGTTTCAAGAACTTTCAAGCCATCCAAAGATCCTTTGAAGCTAGATCCATTTTTCTCATTTCCAGTGGTTTTATCCAGAAAACTTGAGGTAGTAATGATGTTCATAACATCATTCGATTCATACATATAAAGCTATCTTATTCGAAGGTTTAAACTTGTAATCACTAGAACATAGTTTAGTTAATTCTAAACTTGTTCGCAAACAAAAGTTAATCCTTCTAACTTGACTTTTAAAATCAACTAAACACATGTTCTATATCTATATGATATGCTAACTTAATAATTTAAAACCTGGAAACAAGATGAACACCATAAAATCGGATATACGCCGTCGTAGTGAAACCGGGGGCTGTTTTGGTTTGGAAAATTAAAAACTATGATAAACTTTGATTTAAAAGTTGTTCTTATGGGAAAATGATTTTTCTTATGAACATGAAACTATATCAAAAAATCATGGTTAAACTCAAAGTGGAAGTATGTTTTCCAAAATGGTCATCTAGACGTCGTTCTTTCGACTGAAATGACTACCTTTACAAAAATGACTTGTAACCTATAATTCCGACTATAAACTTATACTTTTTCTGTATAGATTTATAAATTTAAGTTCAATATGAAACCATAGCAATTTGATTCACTCAAATCGGATTTGAAATTAAGAAGTTATGGGTAAAACAAGATTGGTTATTTTTGCTTGTTGTAGCTATGTGAAAATTGGTAACAAATCTATATTAATCATATCCTAGCTAACTTATATTGTATTATACAATGTATTCTAATATATTATGTAATCTTAGGATACCATAGACACGTATGCAAATGTTTTGACATATCATATCGACCCATCTATATATATTATTTGGAACAACCATAGACACTCTATATGCAGTAATGTTGGAGTTAGCTATACAGGGTTGAGGTTGATTCCAAAAATATATATAGTTTGAGTTGTGATCTAGCCTGAGACGTGTATACACTGGGTCATGGATTGATTCAAGATAATATATATCGATTTATTTCTGTACATCTAATTATGGACAACTAGTTGTAGGTTACTAACGAGGACAGCTGACTTAATACACTCAAATCTTTAAAACATAATAAAAATGGTTGTAATTATATTTTGATCATACTTTGATATATATGTACATATTTGTATAGGTTCGTGAATCGATCCGTGGCCAAGTCTTATTTCCGAGGAAGGAAATATCTGTGGAAGTGAGTTATAGTCCCACTTTTAAAATCTAATATTTTTGGGAGAGAATACATGCAGGTTTTATAAATGATTTACAAAATAGACATAAGTACGTGAAACTACATTCTATGGTTGAATTATCGAAATCGAATATGTCCCTTTTTATTAAGTCTGGTAATCTAAGAATTAGGGAACAGACACCCTAATTGACGCGAATCCTAAAGATAGATCTATTGGGCCTAAAAAACCCCATCCAAAGTACCGGATGCTTTAGTACTTCGAAATTTATATCATATCCGAAGGATGTCCCGGAATGATGGGGATATTCTTATATATGCATCTTGTTAATGTCGGTTACCAGGTGTTCACCATATGAATGATTTTTATCTCTATGTATGGGATGTATATTGAAATATGAAATCTTGTGGTCTATTATTATGATTTGATAATATATAGGTTAAACCTATAACTCACTAACATTTTTGTTGATGTTTTAAGCATGTTTATTCTCAGGTGAATATTAAAAGCTTCCACTGTTGCATACTAAAATAAGGACAAGATTTGGAGTCTATGTTTGTATGATATTGTGTAAAAACTGCATTCAAGAAACATATGTCGATGTAATATATTTCTATTGTAAACCATTATGTAATGCTCGTGTGTAAACAGTATATTTTAGATTATCATTATTTGATAATCTACGTAATGTTTTTAAAACCTTTGTTGATAAAATAAAGGTTATGGTTGTTTTAAAAATGAATGCAGTCTATGAAAAACGTCTCATATAGAGGTCAAAACCTCGCAACGAAATCAATTAATATGGAACGTTTATAATCAATATGAACGGAACATTTCAGTTGGTATCAGAGCGTTGGTCTTAGAGAACCAGAAAATTGCATTAGTGTGTCTTACCGAGTTTGTTAGGATGCATTAGTGAGTCTGGACTTCGACCGTGTTTTTCTTCAAAAACGATTGCTTAACATTTTTTTTGTTGGAAACTATATATTATTAACGTGTAAGTATTATGTGATATATTAATCTCTTAACGTGTTTGATATTATGTGATAGATGTCTACCTCTAGTACAAATTCCATTGATTCACCTAATAATAATGAAGAGTCGAATATATTTTGGGAAGATTCACAAATTCCCGAAGAGGAACCGGAAGAGGAGGAACCGGAAGAGGAGGAACCGGAAGAAGAGGAATCAGAAGAGGATGAATCGAAAGAGGAGGAACCAGAAGAAGAAGAGGTTCTGGAGGAAGAAATATTGATACCTATAGTAAATCGATTAAATAAAAGAAAATCCTCTACCAACAGACCAAATTTAATAATGGTCAATGATGTTTCCGCCGAGGAAGCAAAATATTGAGAAGATTACCAATTTTCCGATGAATCGGATCCCGATGAGGATTCCGATGATGTTATAAAAATTACCTCGACCCAATATAATAAAGCGAAAGAAAATACTAAGGGAAAAGGTATAAAAATAAAGAAACTCGATTCCAACCCCGGTGAACTTTATATGTATCGACAACATCCATATTTCCTAAAATGTAACAATGACCCGGGAACCTCTAAACCACCAGGTTTTTCTAAACCATTATGGAAAACGACTGCTCGTATTAGAGGAACACCATATATTCCTAGAAAATTAGGAAAATGAACCAAGTCCGAAGAAGAAGAAACCAGTGATTCAGATTAGAAGGTTGTAATCATGTTGTGTATTATATGTATTGTAGTGTGCTTGTACTTTTATGTTCTATGTAAAAATTGTTTGTATTGTTTGTTAATTATCTTTTACGAATCTAATCCTTGTCTATTTTACAGTATAAAAACAAAATGGACGTTAAGGGTAGACAACCGAATATTTTAGAAGACCTACCAGAGGATATGATTGAGGAAATCTTGTCTAGAGTCATTCAGAATTCATCAACACATTTAGTTATGGCGAAATTAACTTGTCAAACATTTGAAAGACTTTCCAGAAATGCCTTAGTTTATAAAAGGCTTTCCTTTGATAGGTGGGGTATATCACATTGGGGAGACCGTAAGTTACGCCGTGTTTTCTTTAAAGCGTTAAATGTGGGGAAACCAAATGCAATTTTACGCTACGGGTTAAGAACCTATTTTGACTCAACATATCCCAACATAGGATTTCGTGAATTAGAAAGAGCTTCTAACATGCAACATAAAGAAGCATGTTATGCTTACGGGTTAGTGATGTTCGCTTCTTACCAAAGTGAGAAAAAGAACATCGGATTGCAACTTTTAAATAAAACCTTCCCACAAGTGACGGATTCAGTAGTTGGGGTGAGAAACAAGGTTTTTAGATTATTACGGGGCTGTTGGACATTACGAAACCCTCGTCCTTTTGACGACATTACAACATGCTGCCTAGCTAATGGTTATAACGGTTATTTTCCACAAGACCAAGGATGGGAAGTCGTCTTAGTAAAACCAGAATTCATGACTTGTTTCTGGACTTATGAATTACGTGTCTTTATTTCCTTTGCTGAACAACTTGCGTATTAACTAGATTTATCTTCAAAACTGTCCTGTATCATAGTGTACTATATTTCATGTTATATGTAATATATCAAAGTTGTAAGTTTGAAGAATATTTGTATGTGATATATTATTATAATCAGTTTTTCATATGGAATTGTAGTAGTTGAATTGTATATTAGCTACTAAGTATGAACTTAACGGGTAGGTAGTACCCGAATTTAAAATTATAAAATGCTAATATGAAAAAAAGCTTTTATAAATGAGTTCATATTATGCTACGAGATACTATTGACTACTCTTAATATTCTGTATGATTAAATTGTTTCATTTGACTATTTTGAAGGAAATGGCACCAACTACTCGACACACCTTGAATATGAGCGAAGAGGAATTTCGTACCTTTCTTGTTTCAAACATAGCCGCAGTACAGGCCGCACTACATACCAACAATAACTCTGAATCTAGCAATGCTGCTAACGGCGCAAGAAATCGTGTAGGATACTTCTACAAAGAATTCACTGCTTGCAAACCTTTAGAATTTAATGGAACCGAAGGACCAATTGGATTGAAACGGTGGACCGATAAAGTTGAATCGGTGTTTGCCATAAGTAAGTGTACTGAAGGAGACAAAGTGAAGTACGCTACGCATACCTTCACATGTATTGCGTTAACATGGTGGAATACCTATCTAGAGCAAGTGGGACAAGATGCTGCTTACGCGCTACCGTGGTCAGCATTCAAGCACTTGATGAACGAGAAGTACCGTCCCAGAACAGAGGACAATAAGCTCAAGTCAGAACTTAGAGGGTTACAAACACAGGGATTCGATATTACTTCGTATGAAAGATGATTCACAGAATTGTGCCTATTGTGTCCGAGAGCGTTCGAAGATGAGGAAGAAAAGATCGACGCATTTGTGAAAGGGTTACCGGAGAGAATTCAAGAAGATATAAGCTCACACGAGCCTGCCTCCATACAAAAGGCATGTAGAATGGCTCACAAACTAGTGAACCAGATTGAGAGAAGAATTAAAGAACAGGCGGCCGAAGAGGCCAACGTGAAGTTAGTCAAAAGAAAGTGGGAGGAAAACGGTGATAAGAGTCACCAAAACAACAACAACTATCCCAAAAATCGCAACATCAATCGCAACTACAACAAACGGCACAACAACAACAACAACAACAACAACAACAACAACAACAACAACTACAACAATCATCCCAACAACAATAACAACCGCAAGAACAACAACAACAATCAGAAGCAGCTATGCCAAAGGTGTGAATAGTATCACTCAGGGTTCTGCACCAAATTTTGCAACAATTGTAAAAGAAATGGTCATAGCGCGGCGAAGTGTGAGGTCTACGGACCAGGGGTTAACAGAACGAAAGGAACAAATGGTGTCGGAATGAGTAATGGCGGAGCAAGTAGTGTCGGAGCAAGTTATGCCAATGTAGTTTGTTATAAATGTGGAAAACCGGGCCACATTATTAGAAATTGCCCAAACCAGGAGAACACGAATGGACAAGGCAGCGGAAGAGTTTTCAATATTAATGCGGCAGAGGCACAGGAAGACCCGGAGCTTGTTACGGGTACGTTTCTTATTGACAATAAATCTGCTTACGTTTTATTTGATTCGGGTGCGGATAGAAGCTATATGAGTAATGATTTTTGTGCTAAATTATGTTGTCCATTGACGCCGTTGGATAGTAAATTTTTACTCGAATTAGCAAACGGTAAATTAATTTCAGCAGATTATATATGCCTAAATCAAGAAATTAAACTGGGAAGCGAAATATTTAAGATTGATTTGATACCAGTAGAGTTAGGGAGTTTTGATGTAATAGTTGGCATGGACTGACTGAAGAAGATGAAAGCAGAGATCGTATGTTACCAAAATGCAATTCGCATTGTACGAGAAGAAGGAGAACCCTTAATGGTGTACGTAGAAAATGGCAACACGAAGCTACATCTTATTAATAATTTGAAGGCACATAAACTAATAAGAAAAGGTTGCTATGCTGTTCTAGCACACGTCGAGAAAGTACAAACTGAAGAAAAGAGCATCAATGATGTTCCCGTCGCAAAAGAATTTCCCGATGTATTTCCGAAAGAATTACCGGGACTACCTCCACATCGATCTATTGAATTTCAAATAGATCTTGTACCAGGAGCTGCACCAATAGCTCGTGCTCCATACAGACTCGCACCCAGTGAAATGAAAGAATTACAAAGTCAGTTACAGGAACTTTTAGAGCGTGGTTTCATTCGACCAAGTACATCACCATGGGGAGCTCATGTTCTGTTTGTGAAGAAGAAAGATGGTACATTCAGGTTGTGTATCGACTACCAAGAGTTGAACAAACTTACCATCAAGAACCGCTACCCACTACCGAGAATCGAAGACTTATTTAATCAACTACAAGGCTCTCTGTTTATTCGAAGATCGATTTACGTTCTGGATATCATCAAATGCGAGTAAAGGAGGATGATATTCTAAAAACTGCTTTTAGGACGCGTTATGGTCATTACGAGTTTATGGTTATGCCATTTGGATTGACTAATGCACCAACTGTGTTCATGACCCTTATGAACCGAGTGTGCGGGCCATATCTTAACAAGTTTGTCATTGTTTTCATCGATGACATACTTATTTACTCAAAGAATGATCAAGAGCACGAAGAACATTTGAGAAAAGTGCTAGAAGTATTGAGAAAAGAAAAATTGTACGCTAAGTTTTCAAAGTGTGCATTTTGGTTAGAAGAAGTTCAATTCCTCGGTCACATAGTGAACAAAGAAGGTATCCAGGTGGACCCGACAAAGATCGAATCCGTTGAAAAGTGGGAAACCCCGAAAACTCCGAAACACATACGCCAGTTTTTAGGACTAGCTGGATACTACAGAAGGTTCATCCAAGACTTTTCCAGAATAGCAAAACCCATAACTGCATTAACGCATAAAGGGAAGAAATTTGAATGGAAGGATGAACAAGAGAAAGCGTTTCAGTTATTGAAGAAAAAGCTAACTACGGCACCTATATTGTCATTGCCTGAAGGGAATGATGATTTTGTGATTTATTGTGACGCATCAAAGCAAGGTCTCGGTTGTGTATTAATGCAACGAACGAAGGAGATTGCTTATGCGTCTAGACAATTGAAGATTCACGAGCAAAATTATACGACGCATGATTTGGAATTAGGCGCGGTTGTTTTTGCATTAAAGACTTGGAGGCACTACTTATATGGGGTCAAAAGTATTATATATACCGACCACAAAACTCTTCAACACATATTTAATCAGAAACAACTGAATATGAGGCAGCGTAGGTGGATTGAATTGTTGAATGATTACGACTTTGAGATTCGTTACCACCCGGGGAAGGCAAATGTGGTAGCCGACGCCTTGAGCAGGAAGGACAGAGAACCCATTCGAGTAAAATCTATGAATATAATGATTCACACTAACCTTACTACTCAAATAAAGGAGGCGCAACAAGGAGTTTTAAAAGAGGGAAATTTAAAGGATGAAATACCGAAAGGATCGGAGAAGCATCTTAATATTCAGGAAGATGGAACCCGGTATAGGGCTGAAAGAATTTGGGTACCAAAATTTGGAGATATGAGAGAAATGGTACTTAGAGAAGCTCATAAAACCAGATACTCAATACATCCTGGAATGGGGAAGATGTACAAGGATCTCAAGAAACATTTTTAGTAGCTAGGTATGAAAGCCGATGTTGCTAAATACGTAGGGGAATGTTTGACGTATTCTAAGGTCAAAGCGGAGCATCAGAAACCACCAGGTCTACTTCAACAACCCGAAATCCCGGAATGGAAATGGGAAAACATTACCATAGATTTCATCACTAAATTGCCAAGGACTGCAAGTGGTTTTGATACTATTTGGGTAATAGTTGATCATCTCACCAAATTAGCACACTTCCTGCCAATAAGAGAAGATGACAAGATGGAGAAGTTAGCACGACTGTATTTGAAGGAAGTCGTCTCCAGACATGGAATACCAATCTCTATTATCTCTGATAGGGATGGCAGATTTATTTCAAGATTCTGGCAGACATTACAGCAAGCATTAGGAACTCGTCTAGACATGAGTACTGCCTATCATCCACAAACTGATGGGCAGAGCGAAAGGACGATACAAACGCTTGAAGACATGCTACCAGCATGTGTTATTGATTTCGGAAATAGTTGGGATCGACACCTACCGTTAGCAGAATTTTCCTACAACAACAGTTATCATTCTAGTATTGAGATGGGGCCGTTTGAGGCACTTTATGGTAGAAAGTGTAGGTCTCCAATTTTTTGGAATGAAGTGGGGGATAGACAGATTACGAGTTCGGAGATAATACAAGAAACTACCGAGAAAATCATCCAAATTCAACGACGATTGAAAAACCGCCCAGAGTCGACAAAAGAGCTACGCAGACAGTAAAAGAAAAGATACAGAGTTTGAAATTAGAGAAATGGTCATACTTAAGGTTTCACTTTGGAAAGGCGTTGTTCGATTTGGTAAACGGGGGAAACTAAATCCAAGGTACATTGGACCATTCAAGATTATAGATCGTGTCGGACCAGTAGCTTACCAACTGGAGCTACCTCAACAACTCATGGCTGTACATAACACTTTCCACGTCTCGAATTTGAAGAAATTTTTTGTTAAAGAAGATCTCACTCTTCCATTGGACGAAATCCAAATCAATGAAAAACTTCAATTCATTGAAGAACCCGTCGAAATAATGGATCGTGAGGTTAAGAGACTTAAGCAAAACAAGATACCGATTGTTAAGATTCGATGGAATACTCGTAGAGGACCCGAGTTCACCTGGGAGTGTGAAGATTAGATGAATAAGAAATATCCTCATCTATTTCAAGAAGATTCGTCAACACCTTCAACAGCTTAAAATTTCGGGACGAAATGTATTTAACGGGTAGGTACTGTAGTGACCCGAACTTTTCCATGTTTATATATATTAATTGAGATTGATATTTACATGACTAAATGTTTTCAATGTGTTAAGCAATCAAACTTGTTAAGACTTGATTAAATGAAATAAGTTTCATATAGACAATTGATCACCCAAGTTGACCGGTGATTCACGAACATTAAAACTTGTAAAAACTACATGTTGTGGTATATAAATAGACATATATATATGGTTGACATAATATTATGATGAGTAAGTATCGCACTAAGTATATTAACAATGTGTGATATACATAAGAAATGAGATTACTAAGTTAAGAAACTCGAAATGATATATCTAACGATTATCGTTATGATAACATCTACTAAATACATATGTATCATATTAAGATATTGATACACTATATTTAACATGATAAAATGATATTTAAATATATCATAAAGTGTGTTAACAATGAACTACATATGTAAAAACAAGACTACTAACCCAAGAATTACGAAACGAGACTTATATGTAACGATATTTTAATGTATATATCATATTAAGAGATATTCATACATCATAATATCATGATAATATAATAATTTAACATCTCATTTGATATAATAAACATTGGGTTAACAACATTAATTGAGATCGTTAACTTAAAGGTTTCAAAACAACACTTACATGTAACGACTAACGAAGACTTAACGACTCCATTAGAATGTATATACATGTTGTGTTTTCATATGTATTCTTACACTTTTGAAAGACTTCAAGATACATATCAAAATACTTCTACTTAACAAAAATGCTTACAATTACATCCTCGTTCAGTTTCATCAACAATTCTACTCGTATGCACCCGTATTCGTACTCGTACAATACACAGCTTTTAAATGTATGTACTATTGGTATATACACTCCAATGATTAGCTCTTAGCAGCCCATGTGAGTCACTTAACACATGCGGGAACCATCATTTGGCAACTAGCATGAAATATCTCACAAAATTACAAAAATATGAGTAATCATTCATGACTTATTTACATGAAAACAAAATTACACATCCTTTATATCTAATCCATATACCAACGACCAAAAACACCTACAAACACTTTCATTCTTCAATTTTCTTCATATAAGTGATCTCTCTCAAGTTCTATCTTCAAGTTCTAAGTGTTCTTCATAAATTCTATAAGTATAGTTTCATAAAAATCAAGAATACTTCCAAGTTTGCAAGTCTACTTCCAAGCTTTCTAATCCATTCCAAGTAATCATCTAAGATCAAGGAACCTTTGTTATTTACAATAGGTTATCTTTCTAATTCAAGGTAATATTTATATTCAAACTTTGATTCAATTTCTACAACTATAACAATCTTATTTCGAGTGAAAATCATACTTGAACTGTTTTCGTGTCATGATTCTGTTTCAAGAACTTTCAAGCCATCCAAGGATCCTTTGAAGCTAGATCCATTTTTCTGCTTTCCAGTGGTTTTATCCAGAAAACTTGAGGTAGTAATGATGTTCATAACATCATTCAATTCATACATATAAAGCTATCTTATTCGAAGTTTTAAACTTGTAATCACTAGAACATAGTTTAGTTAATTCTAAACTTGTTCGCAAACAAAAGTTAATCCTTCTAACTTGACTTTTAAAATTAACTAAACACATGTTCTATATCTATATGATATGCTAACTTAATAATTTAAAACCTGGACACAAGATGAACACCATAAAATCGGATATACGCCGTCGTAGTGAAACCGGGGGCTGTTTTGGTTTGGATAATTAAAGACTATGATAAACTTTGATTTAAAAGTTGTTCTTCTAGGAAAATGCTTTTTCATGAACATAAAACTATATCCAAAAATCATGGTTAAACTCAAAGTGGAAGTATGTTTTCCAAAATGGTCATCTAGACGTCGTTCTTTCGACTGAAATGACTACCTTTACAAAAATGACTTGTAACCTGTAATTCTGACTATAAACTTATACTTTTTCTTTATAGATTCATAAATTTAAGTTCAATATGAAACCATAGCAAATTGATTCACTCAAAACGGATTTATAATGAAGAAGTTATGGGTAAAACAAGATTGGTTATTTTTGCTTGTTGTAGCTACGTGAAAATTGGTGACAAATCTATATTAATCATATCCTAGCTAACTTATATTGTATTATACATATATTCTAATATATTATGTAATCTTAGGATACCATAGACACGTATGCAAATGTTTTGACATATCATATCGACCCATCTATATATATTATTTGGAACAACCATAGACACTCTATATGCAGTAATGTTGGAGTTAGCTATACAGAGTTGAGGTTGATTCTAAAAATATATATAGTTTGAGTTGTGATCTAGCCTGAGACGTGTATACACTGGGT
The DNA here is from genome assembly GCF_046630445.1 of Rutidosis leptorrhynchoides. Taxonomy (NCBI): domain Eukaryota; kingdom Viridiplantae; phylum Streptophyta; class Magnoliopsida; order Asterales; family Asteraceae; genus Rutidosis; species Rutidosis leptorrhynchoides. The sequence goes on along the minus strand of NC_092337.1, from coordinate 459,313,742 downwards.
CGTGGATTGATTCAAGATAATATATATCGATTTATTTCTGTACATCTAATTATGGACAACTAGTTGTAGGTTACTAACGAGGACAGCTGACTTAATACACTCAAATCTTTAAAACATAATAAAAATGGTTGTAATTATATTTTGATCATACTTTAATATATATGTACATATTTGTATAGGTTCGTGAATCGATCCGTGGCCAAGTCTTATTTCCGAGGAAGGAAATATCTGTGAAAGTGAGTTATAGTCCCACTTTTAAAATCTAATATTTTTGGGATGAGAATACATGCAGGTTTTATAAATGATTTACAAAATAGACACAAGTACGTGAAACTACATTCTATGGTTGAATTATCAAAATCGAATATGCCCCTTTTTATTAAGTCTGGTAATCTAAGAATTAGGGAACAGACACCCTAATTGACACGAATCCTAAAGATAGATCTATTGGGCCTAACTAACCCCATCCAAAGTACCAGATGCTTTAGTACTTCGAAATTTATATCATATCCGAAGGGTGTCCCGGAATGATGGGGATATTTTTATATATGCATCTTGTTAATGTCGGTTACCAGGTGTTCACCATATGAATGATTTTTATCTCTATGTATGGGATGTATATTAAAATATGAAATCTTGTGGTCTATTATTATAATTTGATAATATATAGGTTAAACCTATAACTCACCAATATTTTTGTTGAAGTTTTAAGCATGTTTATTCTCAGGTGAATATTAAGAGCTTCCGCTATTGCATACTAAAATAAGGACAAGATTTGGAGTTCATGTTTGTATGATATTGTGTAAAAACTGGATTCAAGAAACATATGTCGATGTAATATATTTTTATTATAAACCATTATGTAATGGTCGTGTGTAAACAGTATATTTTAGATTATCATTATTTAATAATCTACGTAATGTTTTTAAAACCTTTATTGATAAAATAAAGGTTATGGTTATTTTAAAAATGAATGCAGTCTTTGAAAAACGTCTCATATAGAGGTCAAAACCTTGCAACGAAATCAATTAATATGGAACGTTTATAATCAATATGAACGGGACATTTCACATAAGAGTTAAAGTGCAAAGGTAATAATTATTGTAAAATTTTAAAGTTCAACATCCACCTTTAGTAACAGCAAAACGACTTTTTTGACTTCAAAACTATTTCGAACGGAAACAAGCCTTCAGTAAGTCTTTCTCATAGCGTCGTTATCTATTCATCGTGCGAAAATGTGTCCAATTTTCAACCGAAAATTTTTCCGCATGTTTGTCACATAATTTGGCCCGATTATGTGGCCAACGTAATGTGATCAAAGATGTGTTTCACGGCCATGAATTTTTATCGAAACAAAACTATAGTCAAATATATTTTCATAAAAAATTAAAAATTAAAAATTAAAATAGAAAAAATTATCGAGTTATGAATTGAGAGATATAAAAAAGTATTACAAAATAATCGAACCATCAAACCAAGATGTCACGAACCATGTAAGGATTTGTGTCTATTAGGGATATATTAACCCCAACAATATTCTCAATGAACCTAAATAAGGTGTTACATAAAAAATAAGTATCAAAATGGTATTTAAATATGCATAACAGTTCAAATGCAATGGTAATAATTATCGTAAAATCTGAAAGTTCAAAATTCACCTTTAGAAATAGCCAAAATGACTTTTTCAATGTCAAAACTATTTCGAATGGAAGCAAGCCTTCTGGAAGTCATTCTCATAGCGTCGTTACCTATTCATCGTACGAAAGTGGGTCCAAATTTCAACCAAAGTTTTTTTAGCATGTTTGCCACATAATTTGGTCCGATTTTGTGGCCAACGTAATGTGCTCAAAACTGCGTTTTGCGGTCATGAATTATTATCGAAACGAAACCATAATAAATTATATTTTCATTCAATATGAAATTTTAAAATAGAAACAATTATAGAGTTATGAATTGAGAGATATCAAAAAGTCTCACAAAATAATCGAACCATTACACAAAGATGTCACTAAACGTGTAAAGATATATGACTAGTGGGGATATATTAACCCTAAAAATATTCTCAATGTACCTAAATAAAGTGTTACATAAAATCAAGTATAAAAATGGTATTTAAATATGCATAAGAGTTCAAATGCAAATGTAATAATTTTCGTAAAATCTTAAAGTTCAACATTCACCTTTAGTAACAGCAAAATGACTTTTTTGGCGTCAAAACTATTTCAAATGGAAACAAGACTTCAGAAAGTCTTTCTCATAGCGCCGTTATCTATTCATCGTACGAAAGTGGGTCCAATTTGTAGCCGAAGTTTTTTTTAGCATGCTTGCCACATAATTTGGCCCAATTATGTGGCCAACGTAATGTGCTCAAAAATGTGCTTTGCAACCATTAATTATTATCGAAACGAAACTATAGTAAAATATATTATCATAAAAAATGATATATTAAAATAGAAAAAATTATAGAGTTATGAATTGAGAGATATAAAAAAGTGTCACAAAATAATCGAACCATTAAACAAAGATATTACTAGGGATATATTAACCCCAACAATATTCTCAATGAACCTAAATAAGGTGTTACATAAAAAACAAGTATCAAAATGGTATTTAAATATGCATAACAGTTCAAATGTAAAGGTAATAATTATCGTAAAATTTGAAAGTTCAAAGTTAACCTTTAGAAATTTAAAAACTACTTTTTCGGCGTCAAAACTATTTCAAATGGAAGCAAGCTTTCGGAAAGCCTTTCTCATAACGTCGTTATCTATTCATCGTGCGAATTTTTGCTTGTCACATAATTTGGCCCAATTAAGTGGCCAACGTAATGTGCTCAAAAATGTGTTTTGCGACCATGAATTATTATCGAAACGAAACTATAGTCAAATATATTTTCATTCAAAATGAAATTTTAAAATAGAAACAATTTTAGAGTTAAGAATTCAGAGATATTAAAAAGTGTCACAAAATAATCGAACTATTAAACTAAGATATCACTAAACGTGTAACGATTTGTGGCTAGTGGGGATATATTTACCCCAAAAATATTCTCAATGAACCTAAATAAATTGTTACATAAAAACAAGTATCAGAATGGTATTTAAATATGCATAAGAGTTTAAATACAAATGTTACAATTATCGTAAAATCTGAAAGTTTAAAATTAAGCTTTGAAAATAGCAAAACGACTTTTTTGGGGTCAAAACTATTTCAATTGGAAGCAAGCCTTTAGGTAGTCTTTCTCATAATATCGTTATCTATTCATCGTGCGAAAGTGGGTCCAATTTGCAACCGAAGTTTTATTAGCATGCATGCCACATAATTTGGCCCAATTATGTGGCCAACGTAATGTGCTCAAAAATGTGTTTTGCAGCCATTAATTATTATCGAAATGAAACTATAGTCAAATATATTTTCATTCAGTTTGAAATTTTAAAAATTGAAACAATTATAGAATTATGAATTGAGAGATATCAAAAAGTGACACAAAATAATCGAACCATTAAACCAAGATGTCACTAAACGTGTAAGGATTTATGGCTAGTGGGGATATATTAACCCAAAAAATATTCTCAATGTACCTTAATAAAGTGTTACACAAAAAACAAGTATCAAAATAATATTTAAATATGCATAAGAGTTCAAATGCAAAGTTAACTATTATCGTAAAATCTGAAAGTTCAAAATTCACATTTAGAAATAGCAAAACGACTTTTTCGGCTTCAAAACTATTTCGAATGGAAGCAAGCCTTCAGAAAATCTTTCTCATAACGTCGTTATCTATTCAACGTGTGAAAGTGGGTCCAATTATCAACCGAATTTTTTTTAGCATGCTTGCCACATAATTTGGCCCAATTATGTGTCCACCTTAATGTGCTAAAAAATGTGTTTTGCTGCCATGAATTATTATCGAAACGAAACAATAATCAAATATATTTTCATTCTGTATGAAATTTTAAAATAGAACAAATTATAGAGCTATGAAAGGAGAGATATCAAAAAGTGTTACAAAATAATCGAACAATTAAACTAAGATGTCACTAAACGTGTAAGGATTTATGGCTAGTGTGGATATATTAACCCCAAAAATATCCTCAATGAACCTACATAAAGTGTTACATAAAAAACAAGTATCAAAATGGTATTTAAATATGCATATGAGTTTAAATGCAAAGGTAATAATTATCGTAAAATCTGAAAGTTCAAAATTAACCTTTAAAAATTGAAAAACGACTTTTTCAGCGTCAAAACTCTTTCGAATGGAAGAAAGCCTTCAGGAAGTGTTTCTCATAACATCGTTATCCATTAATCGTGCGAAAGTGGCTCCAATTTTCAACCGAAGTTTTTTTAGCATGTTTGCCACATAATTTGGCCCAATTATGTGGCCAGCGTAATGTGCTCAAAAAATGTGTTTTGCGGTCATTAATTAGTACCGAAACGAAACTATAGTTAAATATATTTTCATTCGGTATGAAATTTTAAAATAGAAACAATTATAGAATTATGAATTGAAAGATATCAAAAATGTCACAAAATAATCGAACTATTAAACTAAGATATCACTAAACATGTAAGGATTTGTGGATAGTAGGGATATATTAACCCTAAAAATATTCTCAATGAACCTAAATAAATTGTTACATAAAAAACATGTATCAAAATGGTATTTAAATATTCATAAGAGTTCAAATGCAAGGGTAATAATTATCGTAAAATCTGAAAGTTCAAAATTCACCTTTAGAAATAGCAAAACGACTTTTTCAGCGTCAAAAATATTTCGAATCGAAGCAAGCCTTCAGGAAGTCTTTCTCATAATGTCGTTATCTATTCATCGTGCAAAAGTGGATCCAATTTTCAACCAAAGTTTTTTTTAGCATGCTTGCCTCATAATTTGGCCCAATTATATGGCACCGTAATGTACTCAAAAATACATTTTGCGGCCATGAATTATTATCGAAATGAAAATATAGTCAATTATATTTTCTTTCAATATGAAATTTTAAAATAGAAACAACTGTTGAGTTATGAATTTAGAGATATCAAAAAGTGTCACAAAATAATCGAACTATTAAACTAAGATGTCAGTAAACGTGTAAGTATTTGCGGCTAGTGGGGATATATTAACACCAAAAATATTCTCAATGAACCTAAATAAAGCGTTACATAAAAACAAGTATCAAAATGGTTTTTAAATATGCATAAGAGTTCAAATGCATATGTTACAATTATCGTAAAATCTGAAAGTTCAAAATTAACCTTTAAAAATAGCAAAATGACTTTTTCGACGTCAAAACTATTTCAAATAGAAGCAAGCCTTCTGGAAGTCTTTCTCATAACGTCGTTATCTATTCATCGTGCGAAAGTGGGTCAAATTTGCAACCGGAGCTTCTTTAGCATGCTTGCCACATATTTTGGCCCAATTATGTGGCCAATGTAATGTGCTCAAAAATGTGCTTTGCAGCCATTAATTATTATCGAAACGAAACTATAGTCAAATATATTTTCATTCCGTATGAAATTTTAAAAAATTAAAACAATTATAGAGTTATGAATTGAAAGATATCAAAAAGTGTCACACAATAATCGAACCATTAAACCAAGATGTCACTAAACGTGTAAGAATTTGTGGCTAGTGGGGATATATTAACCCAAAAAATATTCGCAATGTTCCTAAATAAAGTGCTACACAAGAAACAAATATCAAAATAATATTTAAATATGCATAAGAGTTCAAATGCAAAGTTAACAATTATCGTAAAATCTGAAAGTTCAAAATTCACATTTAGAAATAACAAAATGACTTTTTCAGCGTCAAAACTTTTTCGAATGGAAGCAAGCCTTCAGAAAGTCTTTCTCATAACGTCATTATCTATTCATCGTGCGAAAGTGGCTCTAATTTTGAACCGAATTTTTTTTAGCATGCTTGCCACATAATTTGGGCCAATTACGTGGCCACCGTAATGTGCTAAAAATGAGTTTTGTGGTCATGAATTATTATCGAAACGAAACTATAATCAAATATATTTTCATTCAATATGAATTTTTAAAATAGAAACAATTATAGAGCTATGAAAGGAGAGATAACAAAAAGTGTCACAAATTAATCGAACAGTTAAACTAAGATGTCACTAAACTTGTAAGGATTTGTGGCTAGTGGGGATATATTAACCCTAAAAATATCCTCAATCAACCTAAATAAAGTATTACATAAAAAACAAGTATCAAAATGGTATTTAAATATGCATATGACTTCAAATTCAAAGGTAATTATTATCGGAAAATCTGAAAGTTCAAAATTCACCTTTAAAAATAGGAAAACGAATTTTTCGGCGTCAAACTATTTCGAATGGAAGCAAGCCTTCAGGAAGTCTTTCTCATAATGTCATTATCTATTCATCGTGCGAAAGTGGGTACAATTTTTAATCCAAGTTTTTTTAGCATGCTTGCCACATAATTTGGCCCAATTATGTGGCCACCATAATGTGCTAAAAAAATATGTTTTGCGGGCATTACTTATTATCGAACTGAAACTATCGTCATATATATTTTCATTCAATATGAAATTTTAAAATAGAAACAATTATAGAGGTATGAATTGAGAGATATCAAAAAGTGTCACAAAATAATCGAACTATTAAACTAAGATGTCTCTAAACGTGTAAGAATTTGTGGCAAGTGGGAATATATTAACCCCAAAAATAATCTCAATAAACCTAAATAAAGTGTCACATACAAAACGAGTATCAAAACGGTATTTAAATATGCATAAGAGTTCAAAGGCAAATGTAACAATTATCGTAAAATCTGAAAGTTCAAAATTAACCTTTAGAAATAGAAAACGACTTTTTCGGCGTAAAAACTATTTTGAATGGAAGCAGGCCTTTAATAAGTCTTTCTCATAACTTCGTTATCCATTCATCGTCCGAAAGTGGGTCCAAATTTCAACCGAAGTTTTTTTAGCATGCTTGCTGAAGCGACCCGTCCTAATCCATAAGGACGAATACAATAACATATGATTACATTGCGAGGTATTTGACCTCTATATAATACATTTTACAAATATTGCATTCGTTTTTAAAGACAAACTTTCATTTCATCGAAAGTTGACAGGCATGCATACTATTTCATAATATCCAAACTATAAATGACCTAATCTGTCATTTACTTAATAATAATCTTTATTGAACTCAACGACTTGAATGCAACGTCTATTGAATTATGCCATGAATGACTCCAAGTAATATCTTTAAAATGAACAAATGCACAGCGGAAGATTTCTTTAATACCTTAGAATAAACATCCTTTCAAGTGTCAACCAAAAGGTTGGTGAGTTCATTAGTTTATCGTAATCAATCATTTCCATAATTTTAATAGACCACAAGATTTTCATTTCCATTTCTCATAAATATACATCTCATATCAGGCATTTCGCAAACTTAATAGAGATAAAAATCATTCATATGGTGAACACCTGGTAACCGACATTAACAAAATGCATATAGAATATCCCCAAAATAGAATCCTCTCGTCTGTATAATAATAAATCGAAGTACTAAAGCATCCGTACCTCGAATGGGGTTTGTTAGGCCCATAAATCTATCTTTAGGATTCGCGTCAATTAGGGGTACTGTTCCCTAATTCTTAGGTTACCAAGCTAAAAAGGGCGATATTCGATTTCGACAATCCAACATAGAATGTAGTTTCGATTACTTGTGTCTATTTCGTAAAATATTTATAAAACAACGCATGTATTCTCAGTCCCAAAAATATATATTGCAAAAGTATTTAAAAAGGGAGCAAATGAAACTCACTATACTGTATTTCGTAGTAAAAATACATATGACGGCATTGAACAAGTGCAAGGTTGGCCTCGGATTCACGAACTTATATTAGTTATATATATTTATATATTGGTCAATATCTGTCTAACAATTTAGGTCAAGTCGTAGTGTATCATAATCCTAATGCTCGAGACCGATATGCAAAAGTCAACAAAAGTCAACTTGACCCAAAATAACTTCTAAAATCTATACATGTTTATTATATAACTTAAATATAGTCGTCTTATATATTTAAATATATTTATTAGATTATATTAAATTAAATAATACAAGTCATTTATTAATACTTAAAAATTTATATTAAAATTTATATATGATAAAAATATACTTTTATATATCTCAAGTAATAAAAATTATACAGTTCACTCAATATCATAAAAATATAGTGGTATGTATTATTATTGTAATTGTATCACATATTTATTTGATAAAATAATATTGATGATAATAATAATGAGTAAAAGTTGTATTATTTTGTAATAATAATAATAATTATTATTATTCTACTAATAATAATAATAACAATATTTATTTACTAATAATGATATTAATTATAATAAAGTGATAATTCTAATCATGATAATTTTAATAATAATGATACTTTTTAATATTAACTATAATAATAATAATATTTTATATTAAAATAATAATTTTATTCAAAATGATAATTTTTAATAATAATAATACTAAAATGATACTAAAAATGATATCTTATAATAACAATGATATTTCTATTAAAAATGATAATTTTAATAGAATGATAGTTTTAATATTAATGATACTTTTAATAATAATAATATTGATAAAAATAATGAAAATAATATTTTTATTTAAATCAGTATCTTACAATATTTTAATTTCATCATTGATTATAATGTGTTAATGATAAAAATTTATGTTAATATATAGTAAAAATATATTTTTATATAGTAAGTATTATAATTTGTATAATGTTCACATAATATCTTTTTAATAATAAAAATGTAGTAATATGTATCATAAATATATATTTGTATCAAGTATTTATTTGATTAAATAATATAATATTGATAATAATAATAATAATAATAATAATAATAATAATAATGAACCAAAAGTTGTATTATTTTATAATAATAATAATATCAATTATTTTAATAGTAATAATAATAATAATAATAACAATATTGATATTTACTAATGATAATAATAATTTTGATAACAAATAATAATCTTTTGTAGTAATACTAATGTCATAATAATATTACTAATAATGATAAAAAATAATGAAAACGATAATTTTATCTAAATCATAATCTTAACAATATTTTAACTGAATCATGATACTTATACTCATTATTTCCTAATCAACTTGTTTAATAGCTTTTAGTCCTCTTTTATATCGTATTCATAATAATGATAATAATAGTAATCATAATGATTAGATGATACTAATATTAGTTTTAATGATAATGATACTAATAAGTATTATAATAATATTAATGATAATATTAATAATTATAATAATAATAATAATAATATTAATAATGATAATATTAATAATAACCTTAATGATAATAACAATAACAATAACAATACTTATATTAATAACGATAATGATATTAATAAAAATAATTATTATTATTATTAAATAATAATAATAACGACGATAATAACGACAATAGTAATAATAATAATCATTTTAATAATAATAATACTAAAATTAATAATAATTCAGTTGACCATATCTTTTAATCCGTTCATCGAAACCATAAGCTTTCTAAATGAAAAGTTATTAATTTTTCGCCAGCTTTCCAACGACATGCATATCATATACCTTATCCTAGTAGCATATGTATTAAATTCATGATTCATCCTAAACTATCTAGTGACAATATTAAACATACAAGCATGCATGATCATATATACTCGAGCACTAGTCAAGGATACACTATTAATAAATAAAAGATAAGATATGAATGCTCACGTATCAATATTGTGATTCAATATTGCAGGAAAGTACGTAGGCGCAACGAAAATGATAAACGTTAGGTTGACCTCACGAGCAATACCCTCGAACAATACCCATAACCGCCATAGCTATAACCCATAATTTCCTTAGCTCTATCCCGTTTGAAAACTTATTTTGAAATCGCCTGAACATAACTCCGTCGTAGTATTTTATGTATACTAATAATATCTTGAAATAATACTGAGTAAATATATATATGTAAATCGATTGAGAGAGTTTAGAGAAATATATTTTCAAGTTTCTATGAAATAATGAAACCTATTGAATTCTATTTATAATAGATTTTTGAATTATTAAAGTGAATTATTAAAGTATGAATTATTAGAGTGAATTATTAAAGTATGAATTATTAAAGTGAATTATTAAAGTGTGAATTATTAAAGTGAATTATTAAAGTATGAATTATTAAAGTTAAAGTAAAGTAAAAGTAAAGTAAAATAAAGGTAAAGTTAAAGTATAGTAAAAGTATAAAACTATGTACGTATAATACGCGTATAAATATATATAATATTAATTTAAATCGTTATATATATTTAATAAAATAAAATATAAATATCGTTATCTTTATCATACTGGTTAAGAAATGAGTTGTCAAAAGTGGTTCTATATATTTATAAAAGTTATATACGTTTTAATAATAAAGTTCTTTTTAAACTAAAAACGTTTTTGTACGTTTGAAACTAAATCAAATAAATATGATAATTTTGTTTTCGAAAACTAAATATATTTAAGAATCATTTTGTTAAAAGGTTAAAATAATGCAAATCGTTATATCATAAAATGTTTTAGAAAAGTAGAATTATATATATTCATAATGGGTTTCAAGTTTTTAAATTACAGTCTATTGGTGAAGTATGGGATAAAGTCCAAAGATTAAATAAACGTATGAAATCATCTTAATGAAAAATGTCGAGTTACTTAACTTGTTGATATCCAACATCTAAATTATTTACACTCCACGTTCTTACTTTCACATTAAATATAATGAAAGTTAACATAGTTATCTTATCAAAGTCACGAGGAAAATATTATAAAATATGAATTGGAAATTAAACAGGAATTTCCACTAACCCTTGTCTAGTTCCCATTAATTGACGTATTTGTTCTTACTTAAAAATCACTTTACCGTTTTCTGAATGTGGTCAAAAAGATTAGATTTCTTAAATCACAGTGGACCTCATAACATAGACCCGTAATCATATCACAATGTATCTGATAATTCAATCATTTAATATTATCTTTTAATTTCGTCGATAAATATATTAAACATATTTTGAAACAAATACGTTTATGTAAAGTATTATACATCTAATACTTTGTTAACGTTTTCAATTAATATAACTATATTATATATACATATCTATATACACATAAATGTTCGTGAATCGTCAAGCACAATCAAAGGGTAATTGATTACATGAACACAGTTCAAAGTTTTTGAGATTTCAACATTACAGACTTTGCTTATCGTGTCGGAAACATATAAAGATCAAGTTTAAATTTGTTCGGAAATTTCCGGGTTGTCACAGTTGCCACATATTTTGGCATAATAATGTGGCCACCGTAATGTGCTCAAAAATGTGTTTTGTGGCCATGCATTATTATCGAAACGATACTATAGTCAAATATATATTTTCATTCAATATGAAATTTTAAGATAGAAACAATTATAGAGTTATGAATTGAGAGATATCAAAAAGTGTCACAAAATAATCGAACTTTTAAACTAAGATGTCACTAAACGTGTAAGGATTTGTGACTAGTGAGGATATATTAACCCCAAAAATATTTCAAAGAACCTAAATAAAGTGTTACATAAAAAACAAGTATCAAAATAGTATTTAAATATCCATAAGAGTTCAAATGCAAAGGTAATTATTGTCTTAAAATCTGAATGTTCAAAATTCTCCTTTAGACATAGCAAAATGACTTTTTAGGCGTCAAAACTATTTTGAATGGAAGCAAGCCTTCAGGAAGTCTTTCTCATAACATCGTTATCTATTCATCGTGCGAAAGTGGGTCCAATTTTCAACCAAACATTTTTTTAGCATGCTTGCCATATAATTTGGCCCAATTATGTGGCCACCGTAATGTACTCAAAAATGTGTTTTGTGTCCATGAATTATTATCGAAATGAAACTATAGTCAAATATATTTTCATTCAATATAAAGTTTTAATATAGAAACAATTATAGAATTACGAATTGAGAGATATTAAAAAGTGTCACAAAATAATCGAACCATTAAACCAATATGTTACTAAACGTGTAAGGATTTGTGGCTAGTGGGGATATATTAACCCCAAAAATATTCTCAATGTACCTAAATAAAGTGTTACATAAAAAACAAGTGTCAAAATAATATTTAAATATGCATAAGAGTTCAAATACAAAGGTAATAATTATCATAAAATCTGAAAGTTCAAAATTCACCTTTCGAAATAGCAAAACGACTTTTTCGGCATCAAAACTATATCGAATGGAAGCAACCCTTCAGGAAGTCTTTCACATAACTTCGTTATGGATTCATCATGCGAAAGTAGGTGCAATTTTCAACCGAAGTTTTTTTAGCATGCTTGCCACATAATTTGGCCCAATTATGTGGCCAACGTAATATGCTCAAAAATGTGTTTTACGGCCATGAATTATTATCGAAACGAAACTATAGTCAAAAATATTTTCATTCAATATGAAATTTTAAAATAGAAGCAATTATAGAATTATGAATTGAGAGATTTCAAAAAGTGTCACTAAATAATCGAACCATTAAAGTAAGACGTCACTAAACGTGTAAGGATTTGTGGCTAGTGGGGATATATTAACCCCAAAAATACTCTCAATGAACCTAAATAAAGTGTTACATAAAAAAAAGTATCAAAATAATATTTAAATATGCATAAGAGTTCAAATGCAAAGGTAATAATTATCGTAAAATCTAAAAGTTCAAAATTCACCTTTAGAAATAGCAAAAAAACTTTTTCGGAGTCAAAATTATTTCGAATGGAAGCAAGCCTTTAGGAAGTCTTTGTCATAATGTCGTTAATTATCTATTCATCTTGGAAGCGACGACGATATCTCTCCCTGCTGTTCGAGGGTTCAACACTTCCTGCGCACCCATTGTGGTACTGGGATACTTACCCGAATCAGGTCATGGTGTGAAGCACCTTCACATGGATAACGGCAGTAGTGTTGACATCATGTACGAGCATTGCTTCTGACAGTTGCCCACATCAATTAGACAGACTATCAAGCCTCCAACTAAAGCTTTATCTGGGTTTTCAGGAGAATCAGCATGGCCTATTGGGATTTTAGACTTGAGGTTGAAGCTAAGAGACAGTAAGGACAAGTGGAAGAAGTCCACAGAAAGCGTCGAATTTTGCGTAGTGCGCTCGTATTCCAGATATAATGCTATATTGGGAAGAACCTCCATCCAAAAATTTGGCGCTATACCATCTACAATCCATGGGATGGTCCGATTTACAACAGAGCAAGGAGTGGCCACCCTCGAATCAACATCGCTGGACACTTTATGCACGTCAGTTACCGAAAAAAGGGACGTTACCCCCGAAGAGAAAGGCACAAATGAATGGTGGGTGGTGGTTAACCCCGAATCCAGAACAAAATGTTAAGATAGGGGGAAGTCTGACACAGGAAACTAAAGAGAAACTTAGAAATATAATTATCTCCAATTCAGACGTGTTCTGTTGGCCTGATGCCGATATGACCGGGGTACCACGAGAGATACCGCAGCATTATCTCCGCGTTAGTGCCAATCTGACTCCTGTCAAACAGGAGAAGTGGCCGATGGCGCCTGACAGAAGTGAATGGTTGCGTAGAGAAGTTGATAAGTTGGTCAAAGCTAACATACTGTACAAAGTTTACTACCAAACATGGGTGGCCAACCCCGTATTGGTGGTCAAGTCCGATGGAACGTGGTGACTCTACATCGATTTTAAAGACATTAACAAAGCTTGCCCCAACGACAATTATCCGTTGCCAGAGATACACTGAAAAGTCGAGTCGCTCGCAGGTTTTAGATTTAAGTGTTTCCTGGATGCCTATAAAGGCTATCACCAAATACAAATGGCTGAGGAAGATGAAGAGAAGACCACGTTCCACACAGACCATGAATATACTGTTACACCAAGATGCCCTTTGGACTGAAAAATGTTGGTGCTACTTATCAATGCACCATAGATACAACATTCGCTAAGCAAATTGGACGCAACCTTGAGGCGTACGTTGACGACCTCGTCATTAAAAGCAACACTGAGGAGCAATTGCTAGTAGACATCCTTGAAACATTTAACACGCTCAGAAACATTAATATGAAGCTTAAACCCGCTAAGTGTAGCTTTAGAAGAGGAGGGAAACTTCTTATGGCACATCCTGACTCCGCGCAGAATCAAGGCAACCCCAAAGAATATAGAGGCAATTGAATAAATGCCCTCTCCTAAAATAAAAAAGCAGGTTCAAAGCCTCAATGGGAAATTAGCCGCCTTAACGCGATTCCTATATAAGGCCGCCAAAAGATCGCTCCCGTTCTTTCATACCTTGAAAGACTGAGCTAAAAAGTCAGATTTCAAATGGACTGATGAGGCAGAAAAGGCATTCCAAGAGATGAAAGCGCTCCTCAAGAACCTCCCTACGTTAACGGCGCCTATTGTGGGCGAAACCTTGATACTTTACCTTGCAGTGTCTAAAGAAGCTGTTAATTCCGTCCTTGTTGCCAAGCGAGGAGACGCTCAAATGTCGATATACATCGTCAACAAAGAACTGTCAGGATGTGAGCTAAACTATCTCCCTATAGAAAAACTTGTGTACGCGCTCGTCGTCACTTCCCGCCGCCAACGCAGGCATTTTCAAGCGCACCTGATCACGGTGCTCACTAACCAACCTATTCGACAACTGCTCTACAAGCCAGAAATATCAGGAAGACTGACCGAATGGGAGATAGAGCTGGGCGAGCATGAAATCGCGTATTGCGCTAGAAGCACTATTAAGGGACATGTAATGGCCAACTATCTGGCCGAAACAGCCACTGATATGCCGATAATCTGCGACCCTGAACAACTCCCCGCGTCTTCTCCCGAACTATGGGAGCTCTATACCGACAGCGCAGCAAGCTCTGAGGGTGCTGGAGTAGGTTTAATCCTCACAGGTCCGCATCAGGAAGAGCATACATACGCGCTGCAGTTTAACTTTAAGGTGACAAACAACGAGGCGGAATATGATGCACTACTAGCAAGAATGTGTATAGCCAAGGAGTTGGGAGTAAAAAAGCTACATGCCTATGTCGATTCGCAATTAGTCGTTAATCAGATGAATGGCACGTTCGACGCCACCGACAAATCCATGCAATCATACCTGGTTCTGGTCCACTTCAGAATCAGTCAAATCCCTAGGAGTCAGAACAAATAGGAGGACGTACTTAGTAAGTTGGCAGCTCTCACCTTCAACCATTTGGAAAAGAAGATACTTGTAGAACAAGTTTGCAAGAAATTCACTGAGCCTAAGGTAACAGTTGCATCTTTCGAAGAGGAAGAAGCGACTTGGATGATAGACATCATAGAATTCTTGTGAACTGGGTCGTTACCCAAAAATGAGAAGGGAGTAATGAAGATCGGGGTGAAAGCACCAATTTACGAACTGCGAGGGGAGGTCCTATATCGAAAATCTTATCTAGGCGCATCCTTGCGCTGCATGAGACCCACGGAGGCCGACACGATTATTGACTAGCTTCACAAAGGATTCTATGGATTACACTCTGGATCGAGGACAGTCACTGAGAGGATTAAGCGACTAGGGTATTATTGACCCAGGATGTACGCTGACACGGTAGAAATGATAAGAGTCTGCCAACAATGTCAATTGCACGCACCAGTTAGCAGAGCGCCGCAACATCCAATGATACCTATCACGTCACCATGGCCGTTCTGCAAATGGGCTATCGACATAGTAGGACCTTTCCCAAAGGGTGCTGGGAATGCTGAATACCTAGTGGTCGCTATCGACTTTTTCACCAAATGGGTAGAAGCGAAACCCCTGCGCACCATCACCAGTAAGCAGATCAGAGATTTTTTCTGGGAAAGCATTGTATGTAGGATCGGAATACCTAACGAAATTGTCAGCAACAACAGCACACAATTCGAAGGAAACCCCTTCCGCAGCTGGTGTCTGGATTTGAACATCAAGCAACGTTTCACCTCCGTTGCACACCCTCAGGCTAATGGCCAATGTGAGGTATGAACATGGATATTGTGCACGCCATCAAAGCAAGGTTAGGAATGAAACACAATGGATGGGTGGATGAGTTACCCAAAGTCCTATGGGCACACAGAACGACGTACAAGAACAGCACAGGAGAAACACCGTTCAGCTTGGTATACAGCTCTGAGGCGGTTATCCCAGCAGAGATAACAGTCCCAACTGAAAGAATGTTGTCATACAATGAAGAGGGGAATGATGAAAAGTTGCGCACCAATTTGGACTACGCGGAAGAAGGCAAAGAAATGGCGATGATTCATGAAGCGGCCAAAAAACAACGCATCACAAAATATTACGATAAGTGTGTGCGGGAAAGATCATACAAATTGGGAGACCTTGTGTGGCATGACAACCAAGCGAGCAAGGCCCAAAACACTGGAAAGTTGGGGCCAAATTGGGAGGGACCTTACAAGGTCATTGCAATCAGTAATACTGGAACTTACAAACTTGCAGAGCTAAAGGGTAATCCAATTAACCGGACCTGGCATGCTATCGCACTTAAGAAATGCTACATGTAATATAGAAATTAGGAGAATTGATCACTCATATACTTTGTCTAGATTTACATGTAATTACTAAAAGAACGCGCCTTTGTAGGTCGACCGTGTACTGCATCATTGTAAAGTCGTCTTTTCGATTATATTAAAGCAACAAGTCATTTTTAGTCGATTATTTCTTGTGCCTTTGAAAGCAGAATAACTACTTGACTTAAACTGCACAGTAACATACTAGCGCGTTCCTGCCTCTTTAAGGGATGACTTTCCCTAGCTCCCGTGCGGCAGAAGTCTGTTTGGCGACAGACTAGATTATTTACCGGAGAGCGACGGTCATTGGATTGACCTAGTTCCACCCGATCAGACCTAGGAATCCGCAAGTCATGACTATAAACAAAAAAGCGTTGGTCGCGCTTGACCACAGTCCCAAACTTACGTTTGGAAGACTCTTAGACGCGACTACGAGCGCGCAATCTAAGGGTGTGTTGAGTGCACATCAATGCACATAAAGATTAGTGACGACATGCCAAGAGTAAAAATTACGACGTTATCGGTAACAAAGCAATAATACGAGCAATAGATGCGCCACAAACTCGTGTCACAATGATATATTTATTATTTTTGTAAAAGTACACATGCTACAAAATATTACACGTGATATAATGCATTATGACATTACAAAGTAAACCTACAACTTAGAATCCACTAAATCTTGCGCCGTCACTCGCGGATCATGTAATAACTCCTCAAGCTGAGGAATAGGAATATGGTGCAAGGCTATGCAAGCTTCCTTGGCAGCCTCGCGCACCTATGGAATGAGGCAATCCAGGATGGCTTTAGGAAGAACGGTGGGCACCTGAATGTGCTCCTTTACAATGTCCCAAAAGTGGAGGCGCTTAACATACTGTATGGCCTTCAAAGCATCCTCGTAGTGATTATTCAAAGCATCGCTATTCAAAGCATGATCCACTATGTGAGGGAGACCTGCCTTTAACACCCCTAACTCATGAACAGCTGACTTCGCCTGTTGCTCCGAATCGGCGCACTGTGCCCTAACCGCACGAATAGTTTCCTCGTGATCGCTATTTTGGCGGTTGGCACAATCTAGTTTCGCGTGTATCTTTTTATTGGCCTGTTGCGCCTTATCAAATTTACCGCAAAGGCTCATCACTGTATCCCTCATTATAGACATTTCTTCGCCAGAAGACCCATTGCTTAGCCCGGGGCTCTGAACACTCTTACCCATAGCAGAACTCACCGAATTGGGGTGCTACTTTTCAATGGAAGAATCACTATCCACTTGGATGGGGAACGAGTGACATTTGTTCATGTCCCCTTTTGCATTGGACTCGCGCCCGTCATCTGCTTGGAAAAGATAAGGATG
Source organism: Rutidosis leptorrhynchoides (assembly GCF_046630445.1). Classification (NCBI taxonomy): domain Eukaryota; kingdom Viridiplantae; phylum Streptophyta; class Magnoliopsida; order Asterales; family Asteraceae; genus Rutidosis; species Rutidosis leptorrhynchoides. The sequence goes on along the minus strand of NC_092337.1, from coordinate 459,295,746 downwards.
AGTAATGTTAACACATAAGCAAAGCGAGTAACAAATGAGACGCAGAACGTACCAGTATGAGCAAGTTTTGACGAAGAAGAAGTGGTCGGTCTCTTTCACTTCTTTTGAACAGGTACATCACTATGTGACAGAACAAGTTTCCCACGGGGACACCGCTTGGGTAAATCAGCATACTGCGCTGCAACCTTCTTCTTCTTTTTCCTACGCGAAGAACCAGAAGCAGAGGCTGCGGTAACAGGGCGCTTAGCCGAAAAGCCTTTCCCCAAAGGCATACGGTCCACCACCACAGACGCAGAAGAAGAGAATTCAAGATACTCGGAGAAGGGAATTGTTGTCAACATAAGACAAAGACGTTAAGGAAAAAGTAAAAGGAAATAAAGTCGCAAGTTCTACATACCTTGAAGATGGCGACTAAATTGAGGATAGTAACTGGGATCTGGCTAATGCTTAGATATCCCACCGGCGTACAACACGTTGTTGCTATACGCACGTAAGGGAATCGCGCGACCCACACACTTATCCAACATTGACTGCTCGCTTGAACTTAAAGGTGGCACTGAATTTAAGCTCCCGTCAAAACCATATTGCCAGGAGCCCACGTTCGAAAACTCTAGAGGGATGAAGGAGTCATCCAAGAAGAAGTAGCGTTCTTTCCAGTCTGGTGGAGTTTTCTCTGTTGGTTCACCAGTAAAACGGACATTGTCACAAAAAGCGAACCAGCCCGTATCGAGCCGCTCAAAAGAAAATATATTCTTGAAAAGATTCATCGTAGGAATAAAATTGTGTGGCTTACACCACATCTGGAATACAACGAGGCAACAAGCGCTATCAAGGTCTAGCTGACCCACACCAATGATGATATGAGAAAGCACGCGCAGAATGAAATTTGTGGGCCGAATGCGTATATTCCCCCGCTCAAAAACTACGCTATATACGGCCTCCTTCCGACCAGGAGAACGGTTGGATTGATCTAAACGACCAGGAACAACGGGTGACAATGATCTAATGGGAGGATAGCGCTTCGCGAGGTGCGCTACATATTCAGGCGAGATGGACGAAGGAATAGAACCAACATTGTAAAAATTAGCGCAATAAGCCATGTTAAAAATGGAAGTGAAGGAAAAGTGAAACATGAATGAGGAAAGCTCTATTTATATAAGGGGAAAGGACGGCTGTAAATAATCCTGACCATACACGTGTCAGAACATGTACAGGGAAGAAGGTTAGAATTTAATGCAACGGAACAGGTGATGTGACGGCTGATACGTCACACCTGCTATAGAGTTAATAGGAGCTGAGTTCGACACCATACGCAATATTTGCGCATAATATCGAACTGGAGGACTTAATGATATGCATACCGATTTGCTCGTGTTGCGCATCACACTTGCACCATATGTGCACAGCTCTAGCAGTCCAGGCGCAAGTAAATGTGCGCTAGGTTAGAATAGCGCACTGTATGAGGATGACGTGTCCTATACTTACCAATATCTCTATAAAAGAACTGACTGCTTGCATAGAGCAACAGTATTGTTCCCTAGTCCCCTCTCCTGAACGACCAGTCATTACAGACAAGAAAGCAACATGGAACACGTGGCTCCAATAAATAAACGGCACTGTAGCTATAAATAACGGACTCGAATTACAAGGCAAGAGATCCGTCTTTTTTGGAAGTCACACACATACTATTTTGAGTATCGACGTACGGACCAACTACGCTATCTATATAGCGCCTCTCTACCCGCTCTACCTAATGATATGCATATCCGCATAATGATGCGGAATACGCATCTAAAAGCCCTTACCAAAATGGCCAATGCCAGCGCATTAATAAAATACGGGTATAGCCGCATTCAATATGCGCCTATACCAATTAATGTAAGTTTCATATACTTGCACAAGGGTCCATTACGTTCTAGAAGAATGTACGTTATAAGTAATCCAGATTCTTATTCCTTAAATAACGTAAGTTAGTTAGGGAAAAGATCACATTTAATTAGGGATGAGATCCTATCAAAACCCTAATTCGTGAGCCTATAAATACATAGTTCTCAAACCCTAAAAAATAAATCGTTACTAATACGTAACACAACATACATATTATCGTACGAACAAGCTTCATACGATCATTCGCATACAGACTTTCAGGTATGTTACAAACTGTGAAACCTTCATGTCTTTGGGCAACTCAACCTCGTATGCTGGGTTGTTGGTGGACTCTCAAATATGCCACCCTATCGGAATCGAAACGATACCGATGTGGGTTATCCACGACTAAGGTCGGAGGTTCGAATATTGATAGTCCTTAAACCCTTTTATGCACTCAAGCGTAGGTTCACCCTGACTCCGTGAAAATATTCTTGATCATTTGGCGCCATCCGTGGGACCGGTTATATGAACAAATAAGATGGGAATTCCCATCGTATATAATTCATTATATGTTTTTTTCCATAAAAAGTTTTTGTTTAAATTAATCGGTCACTTTCAGGTTACTTGCGTAATTAGAATCAATGGCGGGCAAAAAAAGTTCAAAGCCATCTTTTTTGACATATCCAGGCTAACGAACGCCTGTACATACAACAAAACAGGCATCAACACAGGCAGCAGAAGGGAAAAGAGTGTCAAAACCCCCTTCAACAGAGGCTGTCCTAATAGGGACAACAAGCACTGAAATCGCAAAGACAGTTCCTCCAATTGTGGAAGAAGAAGAAGAAGAAGAAAGCGAGTTGCTGCAAAGTGGTGGGGAAGATACGCCCCCGGGAATAGAAACTAGCTACATCCATTTCAAAGAAACGGATACTGGATACACGAAGTCTCCAGAAAAAGTAAGTTTCGGATCTCCAGCAAACATTAGCTATACACGTTTCAAAGAAGCCGATACTGGGTACACAAAGCTTCCAGAAAAAGTGAGTTGTAAATCTCCAACAGACAACATCACGCTAAAAGTGAAAACTACGTATGTAGGGACAATCCCAATTATCACAACAATAGAACTGGAAATTCAAACTCTAAGGGTTACTCCGGCTAGTGCACAAGAAGAGATTAGGAGAATAGGTTTGAGAAACCTGGACGGTTCATACATAATGGTAGCGCCACTACAAGCAAGATCGACTTATACGTCACCACAGCCAAACATATGCGAGTTAAAGCAAACTCAAAATAAGTGCGATCAAGGAAGTGGCCCTTATAATCCTCTAGAGCCAAGTAGTTCACCGTAATGTATTCATCATTTAGTATTCATCGTGCGAAAGTGGGTCCAATTTTTAACTGAAGTTTTTTTTAGCATGCTTGCCACATAATTTGGCCCAATTATGTGGCCACCGTAATGTGCTCAAAAATGTGTTTTGCGGCCATAAATTATTATCGAAAGAAAACTATAGTCAAATATATTTTCAGTCAATATGAAATTTTAAAATATAAACAATTATAGAGTTATGAATCAAGAGAAATCAAAAAGTGTCACAAAATAATCGAACCATTAAACAAGATGTCACTAAACGTGTAACGATTTGTAGCTAGTGGGGATATATTAACCCCAAAGTTATTCTCAATGAACCTAAATAAAGTGTTACATAAAAAATAAGTATCAAAATAGTATTTAAATATGCATAAGAGTTCAAATGCAAAGGTAATAATTATCGTAAAATTTGAAAGTTCAAAATTCACCTTCAGAAATAGCAAAACGACCTTTTCAGCGTCAAAACTATTTCAAATGGAAGCAAGCCTTCAGGAAGTCTTTCTCATAATGTCGTTATCTATTCATCGTGCGAAAGTGGGTCCAATTTCCAACCGAATATTTTTTAGCATGCTTGCCACATAATTTAGCCCAATTATGTGGCCAACGTAATGTGCTAAAAATGTGTTTTGCGGCTATGAATTATTATCGAAAAGAAACTATAGTCAAATATATTTTCATTCAGTATGAAATTTTAAAATAGAAACAATTATGGAGTTATGAATTGAGGGATATCAAAACGTGTCACAAAATAATCGAACCATTAAACCAAGATGTTACTAAACGTGTAAGGATTTCTGGCTAGTGGGGATATATTAACCCCAAATATATTCTCAATGTCCTTAAATAAAGTGTTACATAAAAAACAAGTATCAAAATAATATTTAAATATCCATAAGAGTTTAAATGCAAAGGTAATAATTATCGTAAAATCTGAAAGTTCAAAATTCACCTTTAGAAATAGCAAAACGACTTTTTCAGCGTTAAAATTATTTCGAATGGAAGCAAGCCTTCAGGAAGTCTTTCTCATAATGTCGTTATCTATTCATCGTGCGAAAGTGGGTCCAATTTTCATCTGAAGTTTTTTTAGCATGCTTGCCACATAATTTGGCCCAATTATGTGGTCACCGTAATGTGCTCAAAAATGTATTTTGCGGCCATGAATCGTAACACAACTATAGTCAAATATATTTTCATTGAATATGCAATTTTAAAATAGATACAATTATATAGTTATGAATTGAGAGATATCAAAAAGTGTCACAAAATAATCGAACTATTAAACAAAGATATCACTAAACGTGTAAGGATTTGTAGCTAGTGGGGATATATTAATTCCAAAAATATTCTCAATGAACCTAAATAAAGTGTTACATAAAAAACAAGTATCAAAATGGTATTTAAATATGCATAAGAGTTCAAATGTAAAGGTAATAATTATCGTAAAATCTGAAAGTTCAAAGTTAACCTTTAGAAATAGCAAAATGACTTTTTCGGCTTCAAAATTATTTCAAATGGAGGCATGCCTTCAGGAAGTCTTTCTATTAATGTCGTTATCTATTAATCGTGCGAAAGTGGGTACAATTTTCATCCGAAGTTTTTTAGCATGCTTGCCACATAATTTGGCCCAATTATGTTGCCAACGTAATGTGCTAAAAATATGTGTTTTGCGTCTATGAATTATTATCGAAATGAAACTATAGTCAAATATGATTTCTTTCAGTATAGAATTTTAATATAGAAACAATTATAGAGTTATGAATTGAGAGATATCAAAAAGTGTCACAAAATAATCGAACCACTAAACCAATATCTCACTAAACGTGTAAGGATTTGAGGCTAGTGGGGATATATTAATCCCAAAAATATTCTCAATGTACCTAAATAAAGTGTTACATAAAAAATAAGTATCAAAATAATATTTAAATATGGATAAGAGTTCAAATGCAAAGGTAAATTATCATAAAATCTGAAAGTTCAAAATTCACCTTTTAAAATAGCAAAACGAATTTTTCGGCGTCAAAACTATATCGAATGGAAGGAACCCTTCAGGAAGTCTTTCACATAACTTCATTATCGATTCATCATGCAAAAGTGGGTGCAATTTTCAACCAAAGTTTTTTTAGCATGCTTGCCACATAATTTGGCCCAATTATGTGGCCAACGTAATGTATTCAAAGATATGTTTTGCGGCCATTAATTATTATCGAAATGAAACTATAGTCAAATATATTTTCATTCAATATAAAATTTTAAAATAGAAACAATTAGGGCGTTATTAATTGAGAGATATCAAAAAGTGTCACAAAATAATCGAACCATTAAACCAAGATGTCACTAAACGTGTAAGGATTTGTGGCTAGTGGAGATATATTAACCCCAAAAATATTCTCAATGTACCTAAATAAAGTGTTACATAAAAAAGTATCAAAATAATATTTAAATATGCATAAGAGTTCAAATGCAATGGTAATAATTATCGTAAAATCTAAAAGTTCAAAATTCATCTTTAGAAATAGCAAAACGACTTTTTTGGCGTCAAAAATATTTCGAATGAAAGTTAGCCTTCAAGAAGTCTTTCTTATAACGTCGTTATCTATTCATCGTGCGAAAGTGGGTCCAATTTTTAATAGAAGTTTTTTTTAGCATGCTTGCGACATAATTTAGCCCAATTATGTGGCCAACGTAATGTGCTCAAAAATATATATTGTGGCCATGAATTATTATCGAAATGAAACTATAGTCAAGTATATTTTCATCCAATATGAAATTTTAAAATAGAAACAATTATAGAGTTATGAATTGAGAGATATCATAAAGTGTCACAAAATAATCGAACCTTTAAACCAAGATGTCACAAAACGTGTAAGGATTTGTGGCTAGTGGGGATATATTAACCCCAATAATATTCTCAATGTACCTCATAAAATGTTACATAAAAAAAAGTTTCAAAATAATATTTAAATATGCATAAGAGTTCAAATGCAAAGGTAATAATTATCGTAAAATCTAAAAGTTCAAAATTCACATTTAGAAATAGCAAAACAATTTTTTCGGCGTCAAAACTATTTCAAATAGGAGCAAGCCTTCAGGAAGTTTTTTCTCATAACGTCGTTATCTATTCATCGTACGAAAGTCGGTCCAATTTTTAACTAAAGTTGTTTTTAGCATCCTTGCCACATAATTTGGCCCAATTACGTGGCCACCATAATGTGCTCAAAAATGTGTTTTCCGGCCATAAATTATTATCGAAATGAAACAACAGTCAAATATATTTTCAGGTAATATGAAATTTTAAATATAAATAATTATAGAGTTATGAATTGAGAGAAATCAAAAAGTGTCATAAAATAATCGAACCATTAAACCAAGTAGTCACTAAACGTGTAAGGATTTGCGGCTAGTGGGGATATATTACCCCAAAAATTATTCTCATTGAACCTAAATAAAGTGTTACTTAAAAATAGCAAAATGACTTCTTCGGCGTCAAAATTATTTCAAATGGAAGCAAGCCCTCAGGAAGTCTTTCTATTAACGTCGTTATTTATTCATCGTGCGAAAGTGAGTCCAATTTTCAACCAATTTTTTTTTAGCATGCTTGCCACATAATTTGGCCCAATTATGTGGCCACCGTAATGTGCTCAAAAATGTGTTTTGTGTCCTAATATGATTTCTTTCAGTATAAAACTTTAATATAGAAACAATTATAGAGTTATGAATTGAGAGATATCAAAAAGTGTCATAAAATAATCGAACCATTAAATCAAGATGTCACTAAACGTGTAAGGATTTGTTGTTAGTGGGGATATATTAACCCCAAAAATATTCTCAATGTACCTACATAAAGTGTTACATAAAAAACAAGTGTCAAAATAATATTTAAATATGCATAAGAGTTCAAATGCAAAGGTAATAATTATCATAAAATCTGAAAGTTCAAAATTCACCTTTAGAAATAGCAAAATGACTTTTTCAGCGTTAAAATTATTTCGAATGGAAGCAAACCTTCAGGAAGTCTTTCTCATAACGTCGTTATCTATTCATCGTGTGAAAGTGGGTCCAATTTTCATCCGAAATTTTTTTTGCATACTTGCCACATAATTTGGCCCAATTATGTTGCCACCGTAATGTTGTCAAAAATGTATTTTGCGGCAATGAATTTTTATCGTAACGAAACTATAGTCAAATATATTTTCATTCAATTTGAAATTTTAAAATAGAAACAATTATAGAATTATGATTGAGAGATATTGTGACAACCCGGAAATTTCCAACCAAATTTAAACTTTAATCTTTATATGTTTCCGACACGATAAGCAATATTTGTTAAGTTAAATTTCAAGAATTTTAAACTATGTTCATACATTCATTCAATCTCGACCAAGTTCCAACAATTCACGAACCATTAAACGAATATGATTATATATGTATATGTATATATATATTATAACTTGAAATGTAAACAAAATATTAGATTAAATACTTTATATGATTGTATTTGTTTCAAAATATTTATCAATGGAATTAGAAGATAAGATCAAATGATTGAATTATCAGATATATTGAATTATGATTACAAGTCTCTGTTGAAAGGCCCACGTTGATTTGAGAAATCTTTTCATTTTAACAATATTCGGAAAATGGTAAAGTGATTTATAAATATGAACAAATTGTCAATCATTGAGAACTAGACAAAGGATAGTGGAAGATTGAATCTCATAAAGACTCGATTGATCTATTTAGTTTCAAACGTACAAAAACGTTTTCAGTTTAAAAAGAACTTTATTATTAAAACGTATATAACTTTTATAAATATCTAGACCCACTTTTGACAACTCATTACTTAACTAGTATGATAAAGATAACGATATTTATATTTTATTTTATTAAATATATATAACAATTTAAATTAATATTATATATATTTATACGCGTATTATACGTACATAGTTTTATACTTTTACTATACTTAAACTTTACCTTTACTTTATTTTTACTTTACTTTAACTTTAATAATTTACTTTAATAATTCATACTTTAATAATTCACTTTAATAATTCATACTTTAATAATTCACTTTAATAATTCATACTTTAATAATTCACTTTAATAATTCAAAAATCTATTATAAATAGAATTCAATAGGTTTCATTATTTCATAGAAACTTGAAAATAGTTTTCTCTAAACTCTCTCAATCGATTTACATATATATATTTACTCCGTATTATTTCAAGATATTATTAGTATACATAAAATATTACGACTGAGTGCTGTCCGAGTGATTTCGAAGTTGTTTTTTCGAGTGGGATAAGATTAAGGAAATTATGGGTTATAGCTATGGAGGTGATTGAGTATGGTTCATGGGTATGCTCGTGAGGTCAATATAGTGTTTATCATCTCCGTTGCGTTTACGTACCTTTCCTGCAATATTGAATCTCAATATTGATATGTGAGTACTCATAATTTAATTTTTACATACTAATAGTGTATCCCTGACTAGTGCTCGAGTATATAGGATTACGCATGCTTGTACTTTTGATATTTCCATTAGATAGGTTATGTTGATTCCTGAATTAGTTACATATACGATTGAGATAAGGTATAAGATATGCATGTCGTTGGAAAGCTAGCGAAAAATAGTTGAATTTTGGTTTAAGAATCACTTGAATCCAAGTAATGGTTAGAAAGTTATGAAATAAACAAATTGCATAATTAATTTCGTAATTAAAATTGCTGATGATAATTAGTGAACTAATTTTCTGGGTTATAAAAAGTGATTATTTGGATTCTACTCATCGAGTAGATGAATGTTCATATAAAGCACGTCTCGTTTCGTTGAACGGTTGTCAAGTTATGGACAAAAGAAGTTTTGCAAATTTTGATGAAATGTCGAAACGGGAACTGAAATTCTCACTGATCTGCGTTGTTTCATATATAAAAAAAATACCACTGAATTCTTTGCTGTAAGGTCTAATAAACAACTCTAGCCGTTTCTCAATTCGAGTCTCGACGATTTTTCTAAAAATCATCAAAGTTGACAGTTTGGTCACATTTTAAAATTCTAAAAAGAGCTGAAACTTTTTTATTTAAAAATGTCAGTTTTGTATCAGTTGTCATGGTCGGCCTGATATGTGTTTACTCTTGCCAAAAATCATGTTATATCTTTGTGGTAACGAGAATTTGCAGGCTTTAACCGTTTGTCAATACGAGTTTTGAGGAATTTTCTAAAAATCTCCAAAGTAGGCTACTCGGTCACTTTTGTAAATTTATTAAAGCTAAAAAATTAACTTTGAAATGCCGAAAACGCGTTGGCAACTACGAGTTGTCTAGGTTTAGTTTACTTCTGTAATATTTATGCTTAATTTTTTTGGTAATGTGTAACTTTTATCTTTGGCCGTTTATCAATCGGAGTTCCGATAATTTTTTTAAAAATAGCTGAAGTGGCCCGTTTAGTCATGTTTGACCGAAAATCATTTTTGTATAAGTTATTATATATTTGTATGCGACCTCATTTTTACTTTGACCTTTGACTTTTGACTTTAACCTTTGACTTTTGACTTTGAACTTTGACTTTTCCTGTTAACTTTTCAGTTAACTTTTTGTGTTGATTTTCTTTAAAAAAAAAAAAAAAAAAAAAAAAAAAAAAAAAAAAACCTAAAATACTATTTTATGATTATGAAACCATTTGTGTTACGTTGTTTCACACGTCACCTTTTACTAGAATCTTAATTGAGCATGAGTAATATAACATGTTACTATACTGTAGAGTTAGACTCGAGCTATAGGATAGGATTACACTATGACCTGACCTAAATTGCTATACAAATATTGACCAACATATAAATATATATAATTAATATAGGTTCGTGAATCCGAGGCCAACCTTGCACTTGTTCAATGACGTTATATGTATTTTTACTACGAAATACAGTATGGTGAGTTTCATTTGCCTTTTTTACCCTTTATATTTTTGGGACTGAGAATACATGCGCTTTTATAAATGTTTGACGAAATAGACACAAGTAATTGAAACTACATTCTATGGTTGAATTATCGAAATCGAATATGCCCCTTTTTATTAAAGTCTGGTAATCTAAGAATTAGGGAACAGACACCCTAATTGACGCGAATCCTAAAGATAGATCTATCGGGCCTAACAAACCCCATCCAAAGTACCGGATGCTTTAGTACTTCGAAATTTATATCATGTCCGAAGGAGGATCCCGGAATGATAGGGGATATTCTTATATGCATATTGTTAATGTCGGTTACCAGGTGTTCACCATATGAATGATTATTTTTGTCTCTATGCATGGGACGTATATTTATGAGACCTGGAAATGAAATTCTTGTGGTCTATTAAAATGATGGAAATAAATGATTATGATAAACTAATGAACTCACCAACCTTTTAGTTGACACTTTAAAGCATGTTTATTCTCAGGTGTTAAAAAAATCTTTCGCTGTGCATTTGCTCATTTTAAAGATATTACTTGGAGTCTTTCATAGCATATTTTGAAGAACGTTGCATTCGAGTCATTGAGTTCATCAAAGATTATTATTAAATCAATTTATAGTTTGATAGTGGATATTATGAAATGGTATGCATGCCTGTCAATTTTCGATGTAAAGAAAGATTGTCTTTTAAAAACGAATGCAATGTTTGTAAATGTATCATATAGAGGTCAAATACCTCGCAATGTAATCAACTATTGTGAATCGTTTATAATGTATATGAACGGGTCCTTTCAGTTGGTATCAGAGCGGTGGTCTTAGCGAACCAGGTCTGCATTAGTGTGTCTAACAGATAAGTCGATAGGATGCATTAGTGAGTCTGGACTTCGACCGTGTCTGCATGTCAATAGTTTTACTTATCATTTTGTGTCAAAAATTAACTACTTATCATCCTCAGGAAATTACCTGCTTATCATTTTTAGTCTAAGACACGTCTTGCTGTATTGATTGCATGAATATTGTATAGACAAAAATTCATATCTTAGCGTATCTGCTAAATCATATCTTATCGTATCTATTACTGTAAACGTTGCCTGATATATCCCGTAAATTCCTCCGTAATTTACGAATTCTTTTGTTCTATATATATGGATATTCTATGTAATTAGAATACCATCCGATAACCGAAAATCATTTCATATCGAAAAAAAAATCCTTATTCAATCGTACGAAATGGAATTCATCATTAATTCAAGTTCCTCAGATTTTGAAATGGAATCCTACTCCAGCTCCGAAAGCAGTGTGACCGGAATAGATCAACCAATCAGTCATCACCTATTCTGGATGAATTGGGAATGGGTTCGTAGCCTCCTCAATCATTGGAGACAAGAAGAAGGTGATACCTTCCATCCACCACATTGCCCTCTTGACGAAGAACCTGAAGCACTTACCGGCGAACCTGTCCGAAACACCATTTTCTCGCTCATTTCCAGAGTATCTCGTCACGATTATATATTACATCAAATTTTAGATTTTATTTATCCGCTCGTCCGAACCGACAATCACCCCGGTGTAATAGAAGAAGTCAACGAGCTTCGCGCTCGGGTAGTGGCTTTGGAGAATATGGTGCAGAGATTACAAACACCAGCAGCAGCATCCGCAGCATAACCAGTAACACCATCATCAACGCCAATAGTACCATTACCACCCCAACCACAACCACGTCGTAAACCTCAACCTTACACTCTGTCCCACGAGCACCAATGTCATACGCCCTGTAGATACCAAGGAATACCAACAACAATAACCGACGAAGTATTAATTCATATCTTCATTGGAGAAACATTCCGCGCAGATTATGTAATCTCTAAAGTCTTAGAGATTATCTAATCTAGCCCTAACCATAAATCAGTTAAGCGAACCAAAATGATATAAGGAAGAGTAGAAACCCTGACAAAAATGGTGTGTGATTAACAAGCTAAACTTATTTTACCAACAGCATCAACAGTACCGTCAGCGTCACCAGCATCATCAGTACAGTCAACATCAGAATCAACAACACCTATAACATCACAAACTCCGTCAGCTCAAGAATCACTATGGACATCATTACGAATCAATAACCCGTATATTGCATCAACGAGTTATGAAGAATTAACTCATTCCCTTTGAAGAAATTATATGTATATTTTATATATTTTGAAATAAAAATAAATCTTTCCGTGCTAAGCTATTGTGTGTGAATCTTAACTACTCGGTTAATTCATATTACAAATATGCAATAATGTACGTAACCAGCGTTAACTACAATCTCTGTCGCAATTCAACAAATTCCAATTCATAATAAATCAAGTATATATTTGATTTTACACTTTCATCATAGATGTACCCGAAACTTTTCAGATAACATCATTCGTACTTTGCAAAATTCACAAGAATTCCACGAACCGAACATCATACATCAACAAATAACGAAGTATTGATTCATAATTTCAATGTCATTAAAGAAATACTGCGTAAAAGTTATGTACTTTTTAAAGCCTTTAGGGATTATTCAATTCTAGTTTCAACCGTAAATCAAATGAGTTTAATTTAACATTAACTCATTAAATCTATGTTACATCTGAAGAAAATATACATATATATATTTTCATAAAGACTGTAATAAAATTCTTTTGTACAAAATATTAATTGTGAAATTTTTTTTAACGGGTAGGTAATGTAACGACCCGGAAATTTCCGACCAAATTTAAACCTTAATCTCTATATGGTTCTGACACGATAAGCAAAAACCTTAATGTTAAGTCTAGAAATTTTAAAATCTGTATTTGGATAATCAGTTACCCTTTTGACCAAGCCTGACGATTCACGAACAACTATTTATGAATAAATATGTAAATACATATATAAATGTATAAAATTATATACATAAGAAATATTAATTATAAATAGTAATTAAATAATAAAGATTCGATATAATATATTATTGATAAAAATTATATAGAAATTGTAACATATTTAATTATAATTTTAAGTATAAATGCTATATTAATATTATTATCGTTATTTTCATCATTATATATATATATATATATATATATATATATATATATATATATATATATATATATATATATATATATATATATATATATATATATATATATATATATATATATATATATATATGAAAGTAGATAAGCCTAAATGGTTATATTAGTATTGTTAATATCATAATCTGTAAGGTTAATTAATAATATTATTAGGACCATTAATAAGAAAAACTATTTTATTTGTTATTATTAAAAACAGTATTAGATGTATTATTATCATATTAGTATTATTATTAGTTAAGATATTAAGAGTATGATTAATAAAATTGTTATTATCATTATAATTGGTTAACCTCAAATTCGTTGAAAATATCATCAATATATCATCATATTATTATTAATATATGTATTTAGATTATTATTATTATTATTAGTATATATATATTATTATTAATCAGTAATATTAACATAATTATTAATGACTAGAATTATTTATTAGAATTATTATTACTTATTTATGTATTTATTATAACTAAATTTACTGATATATATACACCTTTATACAGAAAAATACGCATATTATATCAGATCTTTTCCATTATGTTTGGTCCGTGAACCCACCTGTCGATTTCAGTTATCAGTCTTCATCTTTCTATTATTATTTTTTTTATTTTGTCTGTATTGTAAACAATTGTTGAACAGGGACAATATAAATCGAGCAATTCAGTTAAAATTTAATCATTCCATTTCCTTTCGATTATCATTATCTTTTACAAACTACAAATAATTCATACCTACGAATTTAAACCAGAAACTTAAACTGAAACCAGTGACGGGCCCTGTTCATATTTCCATTTTCAAGTTAATCGATTTTGAACTCAATTTAAAAATCTATTAATAAGGTATTGTTAGAAACCTTTTACTAAACCTATCTGGAGAATTTTAAATCCAAATTTTGAGTATCGATTTCCAATTTGAAGAGTCAAATTTCTACATAAAAAGTCAAAGCAAGTGTTCATCGCTAAATTCGAACCTTGTTTGATGTTTTTCGATCAATGAATGACTCAGATAGTTTCCAATAATGAATTGCAACCTTTTTAAAGAAGTAAGTTTTGGTTAAAACGTCCTAGAATTCAAAAAGTGATTTAAGGTTCATCGTTTTTTTTTTTTTAAAACAGAAAACTGATTCAGCTTTTATTTTTATTTTTTTGTTGTTTTGTTATAATCAGTTTAATTACATCAAAATCCTTTCTGTATAAACTCTAAAGTCTAAGAATTAATTTTAGTAATGAATTGTTGATTAAATGGGGAACTCTGGTCGATTTGGGTTTTTGGGAAGAAGATGGTACAACAGAAAACGATTATATAAATTGGGAAAGGGTTTTAAAACAGAAAACTTGAAACGGCAGAATGGTTTAAGGCGTTGATGGTTTATCATGTGGTCACGGGTTCAAGACCAGGGACTGATATGTTTTTTTTTATGGAATCCATTTTAGTTGAGGTAGTCTTCAAAATTTTATTATTATTATTATTATTATTATTATTATTATCAAAATCAAAATCAATAAAAGTATTTTAATTAAAATTTTGAAATTATTAGTGTTAGTAATATAGGAATTATTATTATCACTATGATTAGATTAATATTAAGATTATGAAAATAATACAAATTTCTTTCATTAATATTATTATCCTTATTATTAATCCTAGTATTATTATATTCATTATTTTAATCACTATCAATATTATTTTAGTATTAATATAATTACAATTTTTATAAACAAATGAAATATATGCATATAAAATATTTGATACGTATAATCTAACAAAAATTATATTTTTTTTACATAATAATAATGGAATACACAAATTAATAATATAAAGGTTATATCACTAATAATAATATATAGATTTATTTGATTACAAGTATACATGTTGATACATATATGAATGATATAGGTTCGTGAATCCAAGGCCAACCTTACGTTTTCAATGATGTTATATGTATTTTTACTACAAAATACATTAGGTGAGTATATAGCCCCTTTTAAACTCTAAATATTTTTGGGCTGAGAATACATGCGCTGTTTTTTATAAATGATTTACGTTATGGACACAAGTGACTAAAAATAAAATCTACGTTGAGTTGTACCATGGCATATCTCTTTATACTTGGTAGCTAATATTTACGTGAGGAGCGTAAACGCGAATCCTGTTGATAGATCTATCGGGCCTGACAACCCCAGCCGGGCTGGACGACCAGTTTTAAACGGTTGCACAGTACTTCGTTTCGTTACTACAATTGGTACGGTGTAGGGTTTATTTAAGAATATGCTGCTGTGATTTAAATGTTAAGTATGGTTACCAAGTGCTCAACGACTTTTCCATACACTTGCGAGTGTATTATGTATATATATATGAAATCTTGTGGTCCATAGTTATAACGCTGCTAGCAACAAAACCTATATCTCACCAACTTTATGTTGACATTTTAAAGCATGCTTATTCTCAGGTACGAATTAAGTCTTCCGCTGTGCATTTGCTCATACTAAAGACATTACTTGGAGTCGATCATCGCAATGGAACCAAATGTTGAAGATATCGTCCGGATGGATAAGGACGGGTCTTTACAGGTGGTATCAGAGCGTTGGTCTTAGCGAACCAGGCCTTGCATTAGTGTGTCTAACTGGTAGTTGTTAGGATACATTAAGTGAGTCTGGACTTTGACCGTGTCTGCCGTCAAAAGTTTTGCTCATCATTCCTAGTCGGAAATCATCTGCTTATCATCCTTAGGGAATTGCCTGCTCATTCATAAGTCTAGACACGTCTTACTGCATTTACTGCATTGATAGTGTATAGACAAAATTCATATCTTAGCGTATCTGTTACAATAGAATTGTCTGACACATGTCGTAAATTCCTCCGTAGTCTACGGAATCTTTAGTACTATATATATATAGGTATTCTATGAAGTTAGAATATCATCCTATATTCGAAAATCGTTTTACCTCAAAGATCCTTTTCATCCACCAAATTGCCTCTTAGCGACGAACCTGAAGCACTTACCGACGAACCTGTTCGAGAAACCATTTCCGCTCTCATTTCTAGAGTATCTCGTCACGATTATATATTATCCTATATTTCAAATCTTACTCATCCGCTCGATTCAACCGTCAATCATCCCGACATAAGAAGTTAACGAACTACGCGCTCGTGTGACGGCTTTGGAAAACATGGTGCGAAGGTTATAAACACCAGCAGCAGCACCAGCAGCATAATCAGCACCACCATCATCAACGTCGACAGTACCCATATCACCTTAACCACAACCGCGTCGTAAACCTCAATATTACAATCTGTACCTCGGATATCAACATCACGCGCCTCAATATCACCATCTGTATTTCAAGTACAATTTCGTTCTACATATCGTTCTACATCGAATATCTTCGTTTTACGTAACGTTTTACCTCATTTATCTTCGTTCGACATGGCAATTATGTAATCTTTAATGTTTTAGAGATTATGTAATCTAGTACTAATGATAAATCAAATGAGTTTAATATCTTATTGACTCATTAGATCCATGATTACATCCGAAGAAAATATATATGCAAGTATATTTTCATAAAGATTATAATTAAAAATTTCTTTCGTACAAACTATTAATGATGAAAATATTTTAACGGGTAGGTAGTACCGGAGGAATATTTAGATTTCACATTAATAAGTTATACTGTACATTCTTCGAGCCCGATGCAACGATCATTTACTATCCTATTTACAACCACCGATACACGTATCTGTTCACCACAGAATAACCATTTCCATTCAAATTTCATATTTGGATTTTTACCTACCAGAATCCAACAAGTGGCATAACGAAGAAAACATTGGATATAATAAAACTTGTTAGAAACAAACGGATTAACTAATTGAAATATTGTTAAGATTTCACGCTAACTGTTCCTAGCTAACTGTTCTCAGCTAACTGATTAACATTTAATTTATCACAATTTACATTCTCGCAATTTTATTTATTGTTATTTAATTTCCGCACTTTACATACCGTCGGGACACATGTACAACAATACGTCGGATTAATTCTGAGACAACACGTTGTATAATGGGTCATGATATATATTTATTTATTTTACGCACTTTAAATAAATGGGACACGTATACAAGGTTTCGACTTATCATATTGACCCATCTATATATATATTTCGGAACAACCATAGACACTCTATATGTGAAGGTGGGAGTTGGCTATACAGGGTCGGAGTTGATTCCAAAATATATATATACTTTGAGTTGTGATCGATACTGAGAAAGGTACACGGGTAACGATACGTATTAATTAATTTGAATATTATGTATTTAATTTATGAAATTATTGGACCATTGGACAATCGGACTATTAGACTGCTAACTTTGGACAAGTAAAATGAATTAAAATATTGATTATAACATATGAAACTAAACTAATCTTCAAGTTTGCCACTTGATTTCATCTTAAACTTCATTCGTATCTTGACGATTACAATTCGCATTCATAATTTTTCATGATTCTTGAAAACACCTCGATCGAGAAGTTGAACCAACCGCATCTCATCTATGGAAGAAAAGATTCTTGCATATAGTTATGCACTCGAAAACTCTCGGAGACTGAGTCAACGTTTAACACGTAGCAGTGTTAATTTCTTTAAGTGTTATTATTACCCAAAATAACCTTGCAATTCCTTTTCAAAGTAGCCAACTTTGTCACAGCTCCAGCAAGCCAACTTCGACTTTTCGTTCGAACCAACCTTATTATAACTTTGATATATACGAATAGTTTTCCTCATCGTTACCGGGAAATCCTTTCATATTCCATCATATTACCATCAGCGTTTAATCATCTAAAAACACAATTCTCCCGAAACCACCTTGGTTTGATAACCGATGACCCAGATTCGTAACTTTGAGAATGCTGACGAAGCAGCATGTTGTAGATGGTCTTAATGGCCAAAAGTTGATGTTAAAGAATGGAGTATTGGAAACACTCAATAGAAAATTTAGTACCGAAAAGCGGATTATGCGAAACTATGAAGTAAGCAGTGGACAGATCACAAAGAATAAGTTTGACTTCAAGGGATCCAAATGACTCAGTGCCTGCTGAAATCATTAGTAAGAATCTTACTCTTTATTCTAAACCTTCACAGACAGATATTCATCATCATCTAATCTTGGATATTATAAGATATCTTCGTATCTTCCATTATACATATTCTCCATATTTTTGGAGATATTTTCACAACTATTTTTATCTGCGATCATTTATCTCTCCGTAACATCTGCGTTACAACATAAAGGAAACTGTGTTAGTTTCTAAGTTCTAAAACCTTCGAGTTTAAAATAGGAATGTTATGAAGCAGTGTTGGGAACTGATGCATGAATTAGTATAATATAATGAAACTTGATCAACTTCATTATATTACAGTAAGTTATGTTAAGTTTCTAATGGAATGTGATGATTCACAGTACCATCATCAGGTGCCATGTTACACGGCTCTTACATTCTATCCAATCTCCAAACATATCAAGAACATATCATCTTGATAGTTCTATCTTTCTGGATATTCTGGTAATTTGACAAATCAAAATCGTGCCATTTCCATTTCTTTCTAAGAGCATCAGCTATGTTCATTCCGAAATTTTATACCTACAAATTTCGGACCATTGCTCGCTTGACTCGAGGATGGGAAGAAGAAACAAAAGGGACAAGACCCCGAAATAGAAATTAGGACAAAAATCGCAGCAAATAGGTGGAGATATTAACTATGGATAACAATGATTATAGAAAACAGAAGTAGGGACATTGAAATATAAGTGAAGATATAAAACCCAATAGCAACCCTGAAACTACAAACCGTGCATATCAATATGTATTGCCACGTAAAGACACGGGAGAATTAATAACACTATAATCCCAAGAAAATAGTAGAAGTAAATAGATTCTTCTGGGGGTAAATGAAAAAGAAGAATGACAGAGGTGAAAATTAAGAGTATATCAAGGATCAGAATGGGATGGAGCATTTTAAAGAATACTCTAAGGTATAAATTGAGGAAGAAAGGATAGAAAATGGGAGGTATGGAAGTAAGAAAGGGAAAGAAGTGGATTTATATTGAAATATCCGACAAAGAAATCGAAACAGATTGCCGCATTAAATCAAAGAAGATTCTGATCGCCGAAAAACCGAATCTTATTACGTAAGATTTTCCTTAAATCCCTTAAAATCCGAAAATCAATCATAACCACGTCATCGGGTAAAACAATTCCATATTACTCGTTTCACTCTTTCGTGATAGCTTCACTCGTACGCTTCACATAATCGAATCGTTTTATCTACATTACCCAATGATGATAAAACTCCATTATCACCTCATATTTGTCATAAAAACATTCTTATTGTTATCCATGACAACCTCTATCAAATTTCGGGGAAGAAATTTATTTAACGGGTGGGTACTGTAATGACCCGGAAATTTCCGACCAAATTTAAACCTTAATCTCTATATGGTTCCGACACGATAAGCAAAAACCTTAATGTTAAGTCTAGAAAGTTTAAAATCCGTATTTGGATAATCAGTTACCCTTTTGACCAAGCCTGACGATTCACGAACAACTATTTATGAATAAATATGTAAATACATATATAAATGTATAAAATTATATACATAAGAAATATTAATTATAAATAGTAATTAAATACTAAAGATTCGATATAATATATTATTGATAAAAATTATATAGAAATTGTAACATATTTAATTATAATTTTAAGTATAAATGCTATATTAATATTATTATCGTTATTTTCATCATCACTATTATCATATATATATATATATATATATATATATATATATATATATATATATATATATATATATATATATATATATATATATATATATATATATATATATATATATATATATATATATATATATGAAAGTAGATAAGCCTAAATAGTTATATTAGTATTGTTAATATCATAATCTGTAAGGTTAATTAATAATATTATTAGGACCATTAATAAGAAAAACTATTTTATTTGTCATTATTAAAAACAGTATTAGATGTATTATTATTAGCTAAAATATTAAGAGTATGATTAATAAAATTGTTATTATCATTATAATTGGTTAACCTCAAATTCGTTGAAAATATCATCAATATATCATCATATTATTATTAATATATGTATTTAGATTATTATTATTATTATTAGTATATATATATTATTATTAATCAGTAATATTAACATAATTATTAATGACTAGAATTATTTATTAGAATTATTATTACTTATTTATGTATTTATTATAACTAAATTTACTGATATATATACACCTTTATACAGAAAAATACGCATATTATATCAGATCTTTTCCATTATGTTTGGTCCGTGAACCCACCTGTCGATTTCAGTTATCAGTCTTCATCTTTCTATTATTATTTTTTTTATTTTGTCTGTATTGTAAACAATTGTTGAACAGGGAAAATATAAATCGAGCAATTCAGTTAAAATTTAATCATTCCATTTCCTTTCGATTATCATTATCTTTTACAAACTACAAATAATTCATACCTACGAATTTAAACCAGAAACTTAAACTGAAACCAGTGACGGGCCCTGTTCATATTTCCATTTTCAAGTTAATCGATTTTGAACTCAATTTAAAAATCTATTAATAAGGTATTGTTAGAAACCTTTTACTAAACCTATCTGGAGAATTTTAAATCCAAATTTTGAGTATCGATTTCCAATTTGAAGAGTCAAATTTCTACATAAAAAGTCAAAGCAAGTGTTCATCGCTAAATTCGAACCTTGTTTGATGTTTTCGATCAATGAATGACTCAGATAGTTTCCAATAATGAATTGCAACCTTTTTAAAGAAGTAAGTTTTGGTTAAAACGTCCTAGAATTCAAAAAGTGATTTAAGGTTCATCATTTTTTTTTTTTTTTTTAAAACAGAAAACTGATTCAGCTTTTATTTTTATTTTTTTGTTGTTTTGTTATAATCAGTTTAATTACATCAAAATCCTTTCTGTATAAACTCTAAAGTCTAAGAATTAATTTTAGTAATGAATTGTTGATTAAATGGGGAACTCTGGTCGATTTGGGTTTTTGGGAAGAAGATGGTACAACAGAAAACGATTATATAAATTGGGAAAGGGTTTTAAAACAGAAAAAT
Organism: Rutidosis leptorrhynchoides; assembly: GCF_046630445.1. NCBI lineage: Eukaryota > Viridiplantae > Streptophyta > Magnoliopsida > Asterales > Asteraceae > Rutidosis > Rutidosis leptorrhynchoides. The sequence goes on along the minus strand of NC_092337.1, from coordinate 459,274,259 downwards.
TGAAACGGCAGAATGGTTCAAGGCGTTGATGGTTTATCATGTGGTCACGGGTTCAAGACCAGGGACTGATATGTTTTTTTTTATGGAATCCATTTTAGTTGAGGTAGTCTTCAAAATTTTATTATTATTATTATTATTATTATTATTATCAAAATCAATAAAAGTATTTTAATTAAAATTTTGAAATTATTAGTGTTAGTAATATAGGAATTATTATTATCACTATGATTAGATTAATATTAAGATTATGAAAATAATACAAATTTCTTTCATTAATATTATTATCCTTATTATTAATCCTAGTATTATTATATTCATTATTTTAATCACTATCAATATTATTTTAGTATTAATATAATTACAATTTTTATAAACAAATGAAATATATGCATATAAAATATTTGATACGTATAATCTAACAAAAATTATATTTTTTTTTACATAATAATAATGGAATACACAAATTAATAATATAAAGGTTATATCACTAATAATAATATATAGATTTATTTGATTACAAATATACATGTTGATACATATATGAATGATATAGGTTCGTGAATCCAAGGCCAACCTTACGTTTTCAATGATGTTATATGTATTTTTACTACAAAATACATTAGGTGAGTATATAGCCCCTTTTAAACTCTAAATATTTTTGGGCTGAGAATACATGCGCTGTTTTTTATAAATGATTTACGTTATGGACACAAGTGACTAAAAATAAAATCTACGTTGAGTTGTACCATGGCATATCTCTTTATACTTGGTAGCTAATATTTACGTGAGGAGCATAAACGCGAATCCTGTTGATAGATCTATCGGGCCTGACAACCCCAGCCGGGCTGGACGACCAGTTTTAAACGGTTGCACAGTACTTCATTTCGTTACTACAATTGGTACGGTGTAGGGTTTATTTAAGAATATGCTGCTGTGATTTAAATGTTAAGTATGGTTACCAAGTGCTCAACGACTTTTCCATACACTTGCGAGTGTATTATGTATATATATATGAAATCTTGTGGTCCATAGTTATAACGCTGCTAGCAACAAAACCTATATCTCACCAACTTTATGTTGACATTTTAAAGCATGCTTATTCTCAGGTACGAATTAAGTCTTCCGCTGTGCATTTGCTCATACTAAAGACATTACTTGGAGTCGATCATCGCAATGGAACCAAATGTTGAAGATATCGTCCGGATGGATAAGGACGGGTCTTTACAGGTAATACCCGAGAGATATATAAATTCACAATTAATATATTACATTCTTCGAATCTGATTCAGCAAATCATCCATTATACTCCCTACTTTCACAACAATATACATTCTTTTATAGAAATCAAAACAACCATACTCATTCAAAATTTAATTACATATTCTGATTTTGAAATCTCAAAATTCAACTTGAGATATGACCAAAATCATCACTCTTAGATCCTTACATCTTTCACAAGCTATATTTTGACTTCAAAACTGTGTTAGAACATCAAATGTATGTTAACGATTACAATCTGTGTTCAAACCCTTCGAAAATTTCTGAAGACACTTCGAATGATGAGCAATCGAGATGATAATCCAACCACATGTTACCCACAGTTATGTACCTGAAAAACTCTTGAAACCAAAGTAAAAGTTTAAACAACGTATCCGTGTCAGATTCTTTAGCATTTATTAGCAAAAATAACTTTGCGACTCCTATTCAAAGTAGCCAGTTTTGTCACAGCTCCAGCAAGTCAACTTCGACTTTTCAGTCAGACTAACCTTATTATAACCTTGAGATATACACCATCGTTACCAGGGAACCTTTTACATTCCACCACATTATTAACAGATGTATCAACAACTTCATTAACCTTTGACTTTAGCCTCTCCAAAAAGTCATTATAATTATTCATTGAAACCCCATCATTTACTCGTTCGCATCTTGTAATGAGAATTTCCATACGAATCATTGGGAATTAGCAATCAGTATTTTGAAATCTCGCAGCATGTCTACGCCAACAGTTATATGTGTATATATAACGTCTATCTTCTGGACTTAATTTGAATGTGAAGATTCTGAAAAACACTTCGAACTACGAATTGGTTCTCCGAAAATGGAAAAATACTGATGAAGCAGCAAAAAAACTATAAACGACCTTAACAGTAAAAATTTGATGATAATGAATAGGTGTGCTGGCAAAGCGCAGAAAAAGAGAAGTCTTGGAACTGGAAAACGGAATGAGCAAAGTAGGAAGTAGGCTGTGGACAAATTACAAAGACTGAACCTGACTTCAAAGGATCCAAATAATTCAGTATCTGCTGAAGTCATTAATGAATACCTTGCTCCTGACTCTAAACCCCTGCGGACAATATTCTTCATCATCCTCTGATATTAGAAATTCTAAAATATCATCATATCTTTCATTATAAATATCCTCCATATTTCTGAAGATATTAATTTTTCTTATTTGAAATCATTTACCTCTTCGCGCTATCTGTATTACATCATAAAAGAAACTATTTTAGTTTCTAAATTCTGAAACATTCAAGTTAAAAATAGGAATATTTTGAAGTAGTGTTGGGAACTGAAGCATGAATTAGTATAATATAATGACACTTGATCAATGTGATTATATTACAGTAAGTCATGCTGAGTTTCTAAATGGAACGTGATGATTCACAGATCATAACATCATCATGTGCCATGTTATACGACTCTTGTATTCTATTTAACCTCTAAAATATCAAGAAAATATTTCTTGATGATTCGGCCTTTTCCAAGGTATTTTAGTAATTTGACAAGTCAAGATCGTGCCATCACAATTTCCTTCCTAGAACATTAACAATGTTCATTTCGAAATTCGTATCTGTGAATTCTGGACCATTACAAGTGGTGCTTAATCGCAAGAAGAAGAAACGAAAGGACAAAACTTCGAAATAGAAATTGGAGTATAAATTGCAGCAAATAAAAGAGAGCATTAACTATGAATGATAATGATTATAGAAGACAGAAGCAGAGACTTTGAAATATAAGGGAACATATAAAGCCCAACGATAAACCAGAAATTATAAACCATATATATCGATGCATATAGCAATATAAAGACACGGGAGAACTAGGAACACTATAAACCCAAGAGTATAGTAGAAGTAAATAGATTCTTCCGGCGGTAGATGAAAAAAAAGAAGAATGACCGATATGAAAGTTAGAAGTATATCGAGAATCAGAACTGGATGGATCATATTGATGACTACTTTAAAATATGAGTTGAGGGGGAAAGAATAGAAGGTGATGAAACATGACTAGGAACTTAGAAATCAACAGATTTAACTCACACAATGGCAGAATAAGTGAATCAAATCCTCTAGTGAATAGGTTAAGTTTTTTTTTGATTAATTTAGTCAAACCACAACTAAATCAAGTGTGATTAGATCAACACCTAGAGATATTATTCACCACCTGGGTGATTTGGACTGAGAGAGAATCGAAGGAGCTCACTAGATCTGAGTGTGTGTAACAAATGAGAGGCTTAACCTAAAATGAAGAACATACGACTTTATATACCCCAGCTGTTGACACACCCATACGATTCATTCATCACACGTACGAGTTGGCTTCATCAACCGTACGGGTGATCACTCACTCGTATCTTATCATTTAGGTTGTAATTGTGACTTAGCTCAGCATCAACCATGCATATGAGCCTGTCAGCCGTACTAGTGAGGCTTCACTCGTACGTCTGACTAAGTCTAACATGGTCAAACATCTAAATCTCATTCCTGTAGTTCCTGTAACCACATACAACCACGGATAGGATAATAACGAGCAATCATGGTGGCCTGTAAACTGTTGTACCTGTAATGGACGTGGGTAGATGTCTAGGGACTTGCATAAAATACATCAACAGATGGTGTGAGTTGTAAGGAAATGAAGGAGGTGAATTTATAAGAAAATCTCCGACAGAACAATTAAAATGGACGATCGCATTTAAAGCGGATCCTAATTCCCTTGATTACCGGAGAGTCAAATCTTATTAATAAGATTTTCTTCAAATCCCTTAAAATCTGGGAATCAATCATATCTACGTCAAATGATAAGATGAATCTACACTTACTCATTTCACTCTTCTATGTTAGCTTCATTCGTACTCTTCATATAAATAGATTGTTTATCCAAATTATTCGCTGATGATAAAACTATAATTTTCAGCCCGTATGCATCATGATAACATACTTATTATCATTCACAACCTTTCCACTCAAATTTCGGGACGAAATTTCTTTAACGGGTAGGTTTCCAACCAAATTTAAACTTTAATCTTTATATGTTTCCGACACGATAAGCAATATTTGTTAAGTTAAATTTCAAGAATTTTAAACTATGTTCATACATTCATTCAACCTCGACCAAGTTCCAACAATTCACGAACCATTAAACGAATATGATTATATATGTATATGTGTATATATATTATAACTTGAAACGTAAACAAAATATTAGATTAAATACTTTATATGATTGTATCTGTTTCAAAATATTTATCAATGGAATTAGAAGATAAGATCAAATGATTGAATTATCAGATATATTGAATTATGATTACAAGTCTCTGTTGAAAGGCCCACGTTGATTTGAGAAATCTTTTCATTTTAACAATATTCGGAAAATGGTAAAGTGATTTATAAATATGAACAAATTGTCAATCATTGAGAACTAGACAAAGGATAGTGGAAGATTGAATCTCATAAAGACTCGATTGATCTATTTAGTTTCAAACGTACAAAAACGTTTTCAGTTTAAAAAGAACTTTATTATTAAAACGTATATAACTTTTATAAATATCTAGAACCACTTTTGACAACTCATTACTTAACTAGTATGATAAAGATAACGATATTTATATTTTATTTTATTAAATATATATAACAATTTAAATTAATATTATATATATTTATACGCGTATTATACGTACATAGTTTTATACTTTTACTATACTTAAACTTTACCTTTACTTTATTTTTACTTTACTTTAACTTTATTAATTCACTTTAATAATTCATACTTTAATAATTCACTTTAATAATTCATACTTTAATAATTCACTTTAATAATTCAAAAATCTATTATAAATAGAATTCAATAGGTTTCATTATTTCATAGAAACTTGAAAATAGTTTTCTCTAAACTCTCTCAATCGATTTACATATATATATTTACTTCGTATTATCTCAAGATATTATTAGTATACATAAAATATTACGACGGAGTGCTGTCCGAGTGATTTCGAAGTTGTTTTTTCGAGTGGGATAAGATTAAGGAAATTATGGGTTATAGCTATGGAGGTGATTGAGTATGGTTCATGGGTATGCTCGTGAGGTCAATATAGTGTTTATCATCTCCGTTGCGTTTACGTACCTTTCCTGCAATATTGAATCTCAATATTGATATGTGAGTACTCATAATTTAATTTTTACATACTAATAGTGTATCCCTGACTAGTGCTCGAGTATATAGGATTATGCATGCTTGTACTTTTGATATTGCCATTAGATAGGTTATGTTGATTCCTGAATTAGTTACATATATGATTGAGATAAGGTATAAGATATGCATGTCGTTGGAAAGCTAGCGAAAAATAGTTGAATTTTGGTTTAAGAATCACTTGAATCCAAGTAATGGTTAGAAAGTTATGAAATAAACAAATTGCATAATTAATTTCGTAATTAAAATTGCTGATGATAATTAGTGAACTAATTTTCTGGGTTATAAAAAGTGATTATTTGGATTCTACTCGTCGAGTAGATGAATTTTCATATAATGCACGTCTCGTTTCGTTGAACGGTTGTCAAGTTATGGACAAAAGAAGTTTTGCAAATTTTGATGAAATGTCGAAACGGGAACTGAAATTCTCACTGATCTGCGTTGTTTCATATATAAAAAAAATACCACTGAATTCTTTGCTGTAAGGTCTAATAAACAACTCTAGCCGTTTGTCAATTCGAGTCTCGACGATTTTTCTAAAAATCATCAAAGTTGACAGTTTGGTCACATTTTAAAATTCTAAAAAGAGCTGAAACTTTTTTATTTAAAAATGTCAGTTTTGTATCAGTTGTCATGGTCGGCCTGATATGTGTTTACTCTTGCCAAAAATCATGTTATATCTTTGTGGTAACGAGAATTTGCAGGCTTTGACCGTTTGTCAATACGAGTTTTGAGGAATTTTTTAAAAATCTCCAAAGTAGGCTACTCGGTCACTTTTGTAAATTTATTAAAGCTGAAAAATTAACTTTGAAACGCCGAAAACGCGTTGGCAACTACGAGTTGTCTAGGTTTAGTTTACTTCTGTAATATTTATGCTTAATTTTGTTTGGTAATGTGTAACTTTTATCTTTGGCCGTTTATCAATCGGAGTTCCGATAATTTTTTTAAAAATAGCTGAAGTGGCCCGTTTAGTCATGTTTGACCGAAAATCATTTTTGTATAAGTTATTATATATTTGCATGCCACCTCATTTTTACTTTGACCTTTGACTTTTGACTTTAACCTTTGACTATTGACTTTGAACTTTGACTTTTCCTGTTAACTTTTCAGTTAACTTTTTGTGTTGATTTTCTCTAAAAAAAAAAAAAAAAAAAAAAAAAAAAAAAAAAAAAACCTAAAATACTATTTTATGATTATGAAACCATTTGTGTTACGTTGTTTCACACGTCACCTTTTACTAGAATCTTAATTGAGCATGAGTAATATAACATGTTACTGTACTGTAGAGTTAGACTCGAGCTATAGGATAGGATTACACTATGACCTGGCCTAAATTGCTATACAAATATTGACCAACATATAAATATATATAATTAATATAGCTTCGTGAATCCGAGGCCAACCTTGCACTTGTTCAATGACGTTATATGTATTTTTACTACGAAATACAGTATGGTGAGTTTCATTTGCCTTTTTTACCCTTTATATTTTTGGGACTGAGAATACATGCGCTTTTATAAATGTTTGACGAAATAGACACAAGTAATTGAAACTACATTCTATGGTTGAATTATCGAAATCGAATATGCCCCTTTTTATTAAAGTCTGGTAATCTAAGAATTAGGAAACAGACAACCTAATTGACGCGAATCCTAAAGATAGATCTATCGGGCCTAACAAACCCCATCCAAAGTACCGGATGCTTTAGTACTTCGAAATTTATATCATGTCCGAAGGAGGATCCCGGAATGATAGGGGATATTCTTATATGCATATTGTTAATGTCGGTTACTAGGTGTTCACCATATGAATGATTATTTTTGTCTCTATGCATGGGATGTATATTTATGAGACCTGGAAATGAAATTCTTGTGGTCTATTAAAATGATGGAAATAAATGATTATGATAAACTAATGAACTCACCAACCTTTTGGTTGACACTTTAAAGCATGTTTATTCTCAGGTGTTAAAAAAATCTTCCGCTGTGCATTTGCTCATTTTAAAGATATTACTTGGAGTCTTTCATAGCATATTTTGAAGAACGTTGCATTCGAGTCATTGAGTTCATCAAAGATTATTATTAAATCAATTTATAGTTGGATAGTGGATATTATGAAATGGTATGCATGCCTGTCAATTTTCGATGTAAAGAAAGATTGTCTTTTAAAAACGAATGCAATGTTTGTAAAATGTATCATATAGAGGTCAAATACCTCGCAATGTAATCAACTATTGTGAATCGTTTATAATGTATATGAACGGGTCCTTTCAGATATCAAAAGGTGTCACAAAATAATCGAACTATTAAACTAATATGTCACTAAACGTGTAAGGATTTGTGGCTAGTGGGGATATATTAACCCCAAAAATATTCTCTATGAACCTAAATAAATTGTTACATAAAAATCAAGTATCAAAATGGTATTTAAATATGCATAAGAGTTCAAATGCAAAGGTAATAATTATCGTAAAATCTGAAAGCTCAAAGTTAACCTTTAGAAATAGCAAAATGACTTTTTCAGTTTCAAAATTATTTAAGACTGAAGCAAGCCTTCAGGAAGTCTTTCTATTAACGTCGTTATCTATTCAACGTGCGAAAGTGGGTCCAATTTTCAACTGTAGTGTTTTTAGCATTCTTGCCACATAATTTGGCCCAATTATGTGGCCAATGTAATGTGCGCAAAAATGTGTTTTGCATCCAAGAATTAATATTGAAATGAAACGATAGTCAAATATGATTTCTTTTAGCCTAAAATTTTAATATAGAAACAATTATAGAGTTATGAATTGAGAGATATAAAAAAATGTCACAAAATAATCGAACCATTAAACCAAGATGTCACTAAACGTATAAGGATTTGTGGCAAGTGGGGATATATTAAGCCAAAAAATATTCTCAATGTACCTAAATAAAGTGTTACATAAAAAACAAGTATCAAAATAATATTTAAATATGCATTAGAGTTCCAATGCAAAGGTAATAATTATCATAAAATCTGAAAGTTCAAAATTCACCTTTAAAAATAGCAAAACGACTTTTTCTGCGTCAAAACTATTTCGAATGGAAGCAACCCATCAGGAAGTCTTTCACATAACTTTGTTATCGATTCATCATGCGAAAGTGGGTGCAATTTTCAACAGAAGTTTTTTTAGCATGCTTGCTACATAATTTGGCCCAATTATGTGGCCAACGTAATGTGCTTAAAAATGGTGTTTTTCGGCCATGAATTATTATCGAAACGAAACTATAGTCAAATATATTTTCATTCAGTATGAAATTCTAAAATAGAAACAAACAGGGAGTTATAAATTGAGAGATATCAAAAAGTATCACAAATTAATCGAACCATTAAACCAAGATGTCACTAAACGTGTAAGGATTTGCGGCTAGTGGGGATATATTAACCCCAAAAATATTCTCAATGTACCTAAATAAAGCGCTACATATTAAACAAGTATCAAAATAATATTTAAATATGCATAAGAGTTTAAATGCAAAGGTAATAATTATCGTAAAATCTGAAAGTTCAAAATTCACCATTACATATAGCAAAACGACTTTTTCGGCGTCAAAACTATTTCGAATGGAAGTTAGCCTTCAGGAAGTCTTTCGTATAACGTCGTTATCTATTCATCGTGCGAAAGTGGGTCCAATTTTCAACCTAAGTTTTTTAGCATGCTTACGACATAATTTAGCCCAATTATGTGGCCAACTTAATGTGCTCAAAAATGTGTTTTGCGGCCATGAATTATTATCGAAATGAAACTATAGTCAAGTATATTTTCATTCAATATGAAATTTTAAAAATAGAAACAATTATAGAGTTATGAATTGAGAGATATCAAAAAGTGACATAAAATAATCGAAACATTTAACCAAGATGTCACTAAACGTGTAAGGATTTGTGGCTAGTGGGGATATATTAACCCCAAAAATATTCTCAATGTACCTAAATAAAGTGTTACATAAAAAAGAACTATCTAAATAATATTTAAATTTGCATAAGAGTTCAAATGCAAAGGTAATAATTTTCGTAAAATCTAAAAGTTCAAAATTCACCTTTAGAAATAACAAAACGACTTTTTCGGCGTTAAAACTATTTCGAATGGAAGCAAGCCTTCAGGAGTCTTTCTCATAACGTTGTTATCTATTCATCGTGCAAAAGTGGGTCTAATATTTAACTGAAGTTTTTTTAGCATGTTGCCACATAATTTGGCCCAATTATGTGGCCACCGTAATGTGCTCAAAAATGTGTTTTGCGGCCATAAATTATGATCGAAACGAAACTATAGTCAAATATATTTGCAGTCAATATGAAATTTTAAAATATAAACAATTATAGATTTATGAATTGAGAGAAATCAAAAAGTGTCACAAAATAATCGAACCATTAAACCAAGATGTCACTAAACGTGCAAGGATTTGTGGCTAATGGGAATACATTGTAGTGACCCGAACTTTTCCATGTTTATATATATATATTAAATAAAATTGTTATTTACATGATTAAGTGTTTTCAACATGTTAAGCAATCAAACTTGTTAAGACTTGATTAATTGAAATAGGTTTCATATAGACAATTGACCACCCAAGTTGACCGGTGATTCACGAACGTTAAAACTTGTAAAAACTATACGATGACATATATATGGTTATATATATAGTTAACATAATTTTATTATAAGTATGTATCTCATTAGGTATTTTAACAATGAGTTATATACATAAAAATGAGACTATTAATTTAAGAAACTCGAAAACGATATATACAACGATTATCGTTATAACAACGTCTTACTAGGTACATATGAATCATATTAAGATATTGATACACTTGGTTAATTATGTTAAATGATAAGTAAATATATTATTAAGTGTATTAACAATGAAATACATATGTAAAAATAAGACTACTAACTTAATGATTTCGAAACGAGACATATATGTAACCATTATCGTTGTAACGACATTTACTGTATATACATCATACTAAGATATATTATATATCATAATATCATGATAATATAACAATTTAACATCTCATTTGTTATAATAAACAATGGGTTAACAACATTCAACAAGATCGTTAACCTAAAGGTTTCAAAACAACATTTACATGTAACGACTAACGATGACTTAACGACTCAGTTAAAATGTATATACATGTAGTGTTTTAATATGTATTCATACACTTTTGAAATACTTCAAGACACTTATCAAAATACTTCTACTTAACAAAAATGCTTACAATTACATCCTCGTTCAGTTTCATCAACAATTCTACTCGTATGCACCCGTATTCGTACTCGTACAATACACAGCTTTTAGATGTATGTACTATTGGTATATATATACTCCAATAATCAGCTCTTAGAAGCCCGTGTGAGTCACCTAATACATGTGGGAACCATCATTTGGCAACTAGCATGAAATATCTCATAAAATTACAAAAATATGAGTAATCATTCATGACTTATTTACATGAAAACAAAATTACATATCATTTATATCTAATCCATACACCAACGACCAAAAACACCTACAAACACTTTCATTCTTCAATTTTCTTCATCTAATTGATCTCTCTCAAGTTCTATCTTCAAGTTCTAAGTGTTCTTCATAAATTCCAAAAGTTCTAGTTTCATAAAATCAAGAATACTTCCAAGATTGCAAGTTTACTTCCAAGTTTTCTAAATCCATTCTAAGTAATCATCCAAGATCAAGAAACCTTTGTTACTAACAGTAGGTTATCTTTATAATACAAGGTAATAATCATATTCAAACTTTAATTCAATTTCTATAACTATAACAATCTTATTTCGAGTGGAAATCTTACTTGAAATTGTTTTCTTGTCATGATTATGCTTCAAGAACTTTCAAGCCATCCAAGGATCCTTTGAAGCTAGATCTATTTTTCTCATTTCCAGTAGGTTTATCCAAGGAACTTGAGGTAGTAATGATATTCATAACATCATTCGATTCATACATATAAAGCTATCTTATTCGAAGGTTTAAACTTGTAATCACTAGAACATAGTTTAGTTAATTCTAAACTTGTTCGCAAATAAAAGTTAATACTTATAACTTGACTTTTAAAATCAACTAAACACATGTTCTATATCTATATGATATGCTAACTTAATGATTTAAAACCTGAAAACACGAAAAACACCGTAAAACCGGATTTACGCCGTCGTAGTAACACCGCGGGCTGTTTTGGGTTAGTTAATTAAAAACTATGATAAACTTTGATTAAAAAGTTGTTATTCTGGGAAAATGATTTTTATTATGAACATGAAACTATATCCAAAAATTATGGTTAAACTCAAAGTGGAAGTATGTTTTCTAAAATGGTCATCTAGACGTCGTTCTTTCGACTGAAATGACTACCTTTACAAAAACGACTTGTAACTTATTTTTCTGACTATAAACCTATACTTTTTCTGTTTAGATTCATAAAATAGATTTCAATATGAAACCATAGCAATTTGATTCACTCAAAACAGATTTAAAATGAAGAAGTTATGGGTAAAACAAGATTGGATAATTTTTCTCATTTTAGCTACGTGAAAATTGGTAACAAATCTATTCCAACCATAACTTAATCAACTTGTATTGTATATTATGTAATCTTGAGATACCATAGACACGTATACAATGTTTCGACCTATCATGTCGACACATCTATATATATTTCGGAACAACCATAGACACTGTATATGTGAATGTTGGAGTTAGCTATACAGGGTTGAGGTTGATTCTAAAATATATATAGTTTGAGTTGTGATCAATACTGAGATACGTATACACTGGGTCGTGGATTGATTCAAGATAATATTTATCGATTTATTTCTGTACATCTAACTGTGGACAACTAGTTGTAGGTTACTAACGAGGACAGCTGATTTAATAAACTTAAAACATCAAAATATATTAAAAGTGTTGTAAATATATTTTGAACATACTTTGATATATATGTATATATTGTTATAGGTTCGTGAATCAACCAGTGGCCAAGTCTTACTTCCCGACGAAGTAAAAATCTGTGAAAGTGAGTTATAGTCCCACTTTTAAAATCTAATATTTTTGGGATGAGAATACATGCAGGTTTTATAAATGATTTACAAAATAGACACAAGTACGTGAAACTACATTCTATGGTTGAATTATCGAAATCGAATATGCCCCTTTTTATTAAGTCTGGTAATCTAAGAATTAGGGAACAGACACCCTAATTGACGCGAATCCTAAAGATAGATCTATTGGGCCTAACAAACCCCATCCAAAGTACCGGATGCTTTAGTACTTCGAAATTTATATCATATCCGAAGGGTGTCCCGGAATGATGGGGATATTCTTATATATATGCATCTTGTTAATGTCGGTTACCAGGTGTTCACCATATGAATGATTTTTATCTCTATGTATGGGATGTGTATTGAAATATGAAATCTTGTGGTCTTTTGTTACGATTTGATATATATAGGTTAAACCTATAACTCACCAACATTTTTGTTGACGTTTAAAGCATGTTTATTCTCAGGTGAATACTAAGAGCTTCCGCTGTTGCATACTAAAATAAGGAGAAGATTTGGAGTCCATGTTTATATGATATTGTGTAAAAACTGCATTCAAGAAACTGATTTCGATGTAACATATTTGTATTGTAAACCATTATGTAATGGTCGTGTGTAAACAGGATATTTTAGATTATCATTATTTGATAACCTACGTAAAGCTTTTTAAACCTTTATTTATGAAATAAAGGTTATGATTTATTTTAAAAATGAATGCAGTCTTTGAAAAACGTCTCATATAGAGGTCAAAACCTCGCAACGAAATCAATTAATATGGAACGTTTTTAATCAATAAGAACGGGACATTTCAGTTGGTATCCGAGCGTTGGTCTTAGAGAACCAGAATTTTGCATTAGTGTGTCTTATCGAGTTTGTTAGGATGCATTAGTGAGTCTGGACTTCGACCGTGTTTACTTGAAAAATGATTGCTTAACAAATTTTGTTGGAAACTATATATTTTTAACATGTGAATATTATGTGATATATTAATCACTTAACGCGTTTGATATTATGTGATAGATGTCTACCTCTAGAACTAGTCCCATTGACTCACCTAATAATAATGAAGAGTCAAATGTAAATTGGAATGATTCGTGGACTGATTCACAAGTTCCCGAAGAGGAACCGGAAGAAGAGTCGGAACCGGAAGAAGAATCAGAACCGGAAGAGGAGGAACCGGAGGAGGAAATAGAACCGGTGGGGGAAATAATAAAACGGTTAAGTAAAAGAAAATCCTCAACCAACCGACCAAGGTTAATTATGGTCAATGGTGTTTCCGCCAAGGAAGCAAAATATTGGGAGGATTACCAATTCTCCGATGAATCGGATTCCGACGAGAATTCCGATGATGTTATAGAAATTACCCCAAATGAATTTAAAAAGGCAAAAGAAAATAATAAGGGAAAGGGCATAAAAATAGAGAAATCTAATTCCAACCCCGATGAACTTTATATGTATCGTCAACCCCCGAAGCCCTTAAGTTGTAACAATGACCCGGGAACCTCTAAACCACCAGGTTTTTCTAAACCAATGTGGAAAACGACGGCTCGTATTAGGGGAACATCATATATCTCTAGAAACTTGGAAAAACGAACCAAAACCGAAGAAGAAGAAGAAACGAGCGAGTCGGAATAAGATAGTTGTATTCGTGTGGTGTAATATATGTAATATAGTGTGCTTATGCTTTATGATATATGTAAAATTACTTGTATTAATAAGTAATTTTTTTTATGAATCTAACTCTTGTCTATTTTACAGTTTAAAAATACAAAATGGATAGACAACCCAATATTTTAAGAGACCTACCCGGAGACATGATTGATGAAATCTTGTCTAGAGTCGGTCAGAATTCCTCGGCACAACTATTTAAGCCGAAATTAGTTTGTAAGACATTCGAAGAACGTTCCAAGAATGTCTTGGTTTATAAGAGACTTTTGTTTGAAAGATGGGGGATATCACATTGGGAAACCCATAAGTTACGATGTGTTTACTTTGACGCATATATTGCGGGGAACCCAAATGCTATTTTACGCAACGGGTTAAGAAATTATTTTGACTCAATGTATCCGAATATAGGACTTCATGATTTAGAAAAAGCGGCTAACATGCAACATAAAGAAGCATGCTATGCTTACGGGTTAGTAATGTTCGCTTCTCACCAAAGTGAGAAAAAGAACATCGGGCTACAGCTATTAAAAAAAACGTTCCCACAAGTGACGGAGTCGGTAATTGGGGTAAGAAATGAGGTTTTTAGGTTATTACGAGACTGTTGGTCATTACGTAACCCTCGTCCCTTTGATGACATTACAACACGCTGTCTTATCAACGGCCATAACGGTTATGTTCCACAAGACCAAGGATGGGAAGTAGTCCTAGTAAAACCAGAATGCATGACTTGTTTCTGAACGTATGAATTACGTGTCTTTATTGCCTTTGCTGAACGACTTGTGTACTAGCTAGAATTATCTTCACAACTATCTTGTATCAAAGTTATTGTGTGCTATATTTCATGCTTTATGTAAAATAAGCGGTATTGTAAGTTTGTAAAATATTGTATAAAAGTTTGAACGCGAAATATTATTATAATCAGTTTTTCATATAGAATTGTAGTAGTTGAATTGTATATTAGCTACTAAGTATGAACTTAACGGGTAGGTACTACCCGAATTTAAACTTATAAAACGCTAATATGAAGAAAAAGCTTTTATAAATGAGTTCATATTATGCTACGAAATACTATTAACTACTGTTAATATTCTGTATGATTAACTTGTTCCATTCGACTATTTTGAAGGAAATGGCACCGACTACTCGACACACCGTGAATATGAATGAAGAGGAATTCCGTACTTTTCTAGCTTCAAACGTAGCCGCAGTAAAGGCTGCGCTACATACCAACAATAACCTTGGATCTAGCAGTACAGGAAATCGTGTAGGATGCACCTACAAAGAATTCATTGCCTGCAAACCTTTGAAATTTGATGGAACTGAAGGACCGATCGGATTGAAATGGTGGACCGAGAAGGTCAAATCAGTGTTTGCCATAAGTAAGTGTACTGAAGAGGACAAAGTGAAGTACGCTACGCATACCTTCACAGGTTCTCCGTTAACATGGTGGAATACCTATCTAGAGCAAGTGGGACAAGATGATGCGTACGCACTACCGTGGTCAGCATTCAAGCACTTGATGAACGAGAAGTACCGTCCCAGAACCGAGGTCAATAAGCTCAAGACAGAACTTAGAGGGTTATGAACCCAAGGATTTGATATTACCACGTACGAAAGACGATTCACAAAATTGTGCCTATTGTGTCCGGGAGCGTTCGAAGATGAGGAAGAGAAGATCGACGCGTTTGTGAAAGGATTACCGGAAAGAATCCAAGAAGATATAAGTTCACACGAGCCCGCCTCCATACAACAGGCATGTAGAATGGCTCACAAACTAGTGAACCATATTGAGGAAAGAATTAAAGAACAGACGGCTGAAGAGGCCAATGTGAAACAAGTCAAAAGAAAGTGGGAGAAAAACGGTGATAAGAATCACCAATACAACAACAACAGCAATTACAATAATAATCGCAACAATTATCCCAACAATCGCAACATCATTCGCAACTACAACAAATGGCCCAACAACAACAACAACAACAACAACAACAACAACAACAACAACAACAACAACTACAACAAACATCCCAACAACAATAACAACCGCAACAACAACAACAATCAGAAGCAGCTATGCCAAAGGTGTGAAAAGTATCACTCGGGGTTCTGCACCAAATTTTGCAACAAGTGTAAAAGAAATGGTCATAGCGTGGCGAAGTGTGAGGTCTACGGACCAGGGGTTAACAGAACGAAAGGAACAAATGGTGTCGGAACGAGTAATGGCGGAGCAAGTAGTGTCGGAGCAAGTTATGCCAATGTAGTTTGTTATAAATGTGGAAAACCTGGCCACATTATTAGAAATTACCCGAACCAGGAGAACACGAATGGACAAGGCCGCGGAAGAGTTTTCAATATTAATGCGGCAGAGGCACAGGAAGACCCGGAGCTTGTTACGGGTACGTTTCTTATTGACAATAAATCTGCTTACGTTTTATTTGATTCTGGTGCGGATAGAAGCTATATGAGTAGAGATTTTTGTGCTAAATTAATTTGTCCATTGACGCCGTTGGATAGTAAATTTTTACTCGAATTAGCAAATGGTAAATTAATTTCAGCAGATAATATATGTCGGAATCGAGAAATTAAACTGGTTAGCGAAACATTTAAGATTGACTTGATACCAGTAGAGTTAGGGAGTTTTTATGTGATAATCGGTATGGACTGGTTGAAAGAAGTGAAAGCAGAGATCCTTTGTTACAAAAATGCAATTCGCATTACACGAGAAAAAGGAAAACCCTTAATGGTGTACGGAGAAAAGGGCAACACAAAGCTACATCTTATTAGTAATTTGAAGGCACAAAAACTAATAAGAAAAGGTTGCTATGTTGTTCTAGCACACGTCAAGAAAGTACAAACTGAAGAAAAGAGCATCAATGATGTTCCCGTCACAAAAGAATTTTACGATGTATTTCCTAAAGAATTACCGGGATTACCCCCACATCGATCCGTTGAATTTCATATAGATCTTGTACCAGGAGCTGCACCAATAGCTCGTGCTCCTTACAGACTCGCACCCAGCGATATGAAAGAACTGCAAAGCCAATTATAAGAACTTTTAGAGCGTGGTTTCATTCGATCAAGCACATCACCGTGGGGAGCTCCTGTTTTGTTTGTTAAGAAGAAAGATGGTACATTCAGATTGTGTATCGACTACCGAGAGTTGAACAAACTTACCATCAAAAACCGTTATCCACTGCCGAGAATTGACGACTTATTTGATCAACTACAAGGCTCGTCGGTTTATTCGAAGATCGATTTATGTTCTGGATATCATCAAATGCGAGTAAAGGAGGATGATATTCCAAAAACTGCTTTTAGGACGCGTTATGGTCATTACGAGTTTATGGTTATGCCGTTTGGATTGACAAACGCACCAGCTGTGTTCATGGACCTTATAAACCGAGTGTGTGGGCCATATCTTGATAAGTTTGTCATTGTTTTCATCGATGACATACTTATTTACTCAAAGAATGATCAAGAGCACGAAGAACATTTGAGAAAAGTGCTAGAAGTATTGAGGAAAGAAAAACTGTACGCTAAGTTTTCAAAGTGTGCATTTTGGTTGTAAGAAGTTCAATTCCTCGGTCACATAGTGAACAAAGAAGGTATCCAGGTGGACCCAGCAAAGATCGAAATCGTTGAAAAGTGGGAAACCCCAAAAACTCCGAAGCATATACGTCAATTTTTAGGATTGGCTGGTTACTACAGAAGATTCATCCAAGATTTCTCCAAAATAGCAAAACCCTTGACTGCATTAACGCATAAAGGGAAGAAATTTGAATGGAAGGATAAACAAGAAAAGGCGTTTCAATTATTGAAGAAAAAGCTAACTACGGCACTTATATTGTCATTGCCTGAAGGGAATGATGATTTTGTGATTTATTGTGACGCATCAAAGCAAGGTCTCGGTTGTGTATTAATGCAACGGACGAAGGTGATTGCTTATGCGTCTAGACAATTGAAGATTCACGAGCAAAATTATACGACGCATGATTTGGAATTAGGCGCGGTTGTTTTTGCATTAAAGACTTGGAGGCACTACTTATATGGGGTCAAAAGTATTATATATACCGACCACAAAAGTCTTCAACACATATTTAATCAGAAACAACTGAATATAAGGCAGCGTAGGTGGATTGAATTGTTGAATGATTACGACTTTGAGATTCGTTACCACCCGGGGAAGGCAAATGTGGTAGCCGACGCCTTGAGCAGGAAGGACAGAGAACCCATTCGAGTAAAATCTATGAATATAATGATTCACAATAACTTTACTACTCAAATAAAGGAGGCGCAACAAGGAGTTTTAAAAGAGGGAAATTTAAAGGATGAAATACCCAAAGGATCGGAGAAGCATCTTAATATTCGGGAAGACGGAACCCGGTATAGGGCTGAAAGGATTTGGGTACCAAAATTTGGAGATATGAGAGAAATGGTACTTAGAGAAGCTCATAAAAAGAGATACTCAATACATCCTGGAACGGGGAAGATGTACAAGGATCTCAAGAAATATTTTTGGTGGCCGGGTATGAAAGCCGATGTTGCTAAATATGTAGGAGAATGTTTGACGTGTTCTAAGGTCAAAACTGAGTATCAGAAACCATCAGGTCTACTTCAACAACCCGAAATCCCGGAAAGGAAATGGAAAAACATTACCATGGATTTCATCACTAAATTGCCAAGGACTGCAAGTGGTTTTGATACTATTTGGGTAATAGTTGATCGTCTCACCAAATCAGCACACTTCCTGCCAATAAGAGAAGATGACAAGATGGAGAAGTTAGAACGACTGTATTTGAAGGAAGTCGTCTCCAGACATGGAATACCAATCTCTATTATCTCTGATAGGGATGGCAGATTTATTTCAAGATTCTGGCAGACATTACAGCAAGCATTAGGAACTCGTCTAGATATGAGTACTGACTATCATCCACAAACTGATGGTCAGAGCGAAAGGACGATACAAACGCTTGAAGACATGCTACGAGCATGTGTTATTGATTTTGGAAACAGTTGGGATCGACATCTACCGTTAGCAGAATTTTCCTACAACAACAGCTACCATTCAAGCATTGAGATGGTGCCGTTTGAAGCACTTTATGGTAGAAAGTGCAGGTCTCCGATTTTTTGGAGTGAAGTGGGGGATAGACAGATTACGGGTCCGGAGATAATACAAGAAACTACCGAGAAGATCATCCAAATTCAACAACGGTTGAAAACCGCCCAAAGTCGACAAAAGAGCTACGCTGACATTAAAAGAAAAGATATAGAATTTGAAATTGGAGAGATGGTCATACTTAAAGTTGAAACCTTGGAAAGGCATTGTTCGATTTGGTAAACGAGGGAAATTAAATCCAAGGTATATTGGACCATTCAGGATTATTGATCGTGTCGGACCAGTAGCTTACCAACTTGAGTTACCTCAACAACTCGCGGCTGTACATAACACTTTCCACGTCTCGAATTTGAAAAAATGTTTTGCTAAAGAAGATCTCACTATTCCATTAGATGAAATCCAAATCAACGAAAAACTTCAATTTATCGAAGAACCCGTCGAAATAAAGGATCGTGAGGTTAAAAGACTTAATCAAAACAAGATACCAATTGTTAAGGTTTGATGGAATGCTCGTAGAGGACCCGAGTTCACCTGGGAACGAGAAGATCAGATGAAGAAGAAATACCCGCATTTATTTCCAGAAGATACGTCAACACCTCCAACTGCTTAAAATTTCGGGACGAAATTTATTTAACGGGTAGGTACTGTAGTGACCTGAACTTTTCCATGTTTATATATATATTAAATAAAATTGTTATTTACATGATTAAGTGTTTTCAACATGTTAAGCAATCAAACTTGTTAAACTTGATTAATTGAAATAGGTTTCATATAGACAATTGACCACCCAAGTTGACCGGTGATTCACGAACGTTAAAACTTGTAAAAACTATACGATGACATATATATGGTTATATATATATTTAACATGATTTTATTATAAGTATGTATCTCATTAGGTATTTTAACAATGAGTTATATACATAAAAATGAGACTATTAATTTAAGAAACTCGAAAATGATATATATAACGATTATCGTTATAACAACGTCTTACTAGGTACATATGAATCATATTAAGATATTGATACACTTAGTTAATTATGTTAAATGATAAGTAAATATATTATTAAGTGTATTAACAATGAAATACATATGTAAAAATAAGACTACTAACTTAATGATTTCGAAACGAGACATATATGTAACCATTATCGTTGTAACGACATTTAACTGTATATACATCATACTAAGATATATTATATATCATAATATCATGATAATATAACAATTTAACATCTCATTTGTTATAATAAACAATGGGTTAACAACATTCAACAAGATCGTTAACCTAAAGGTTTCAAAACAACATTTACATGTAACGACTAACGATGACTTAACGACTCAGTTAAAATGTATATACATGTAGTGTTTTAATATGTATTCATACACTTTTGAAATACTTCAAGACACTTATCAAAATACTTCTACTTAACAAAAATGCTTACAATTACATCCTCGTTCAGTTTCATCAACAATTCTACTCGTATGCACCCGTATTCGTACTCGTACAATACACAGCTTTTAGATGTATGTACTATTGGTATATACACTCCAATGATCAGCTCTTAGCAGCCCATGTGAGTCACCTAACACATGTAGGAACCATCATTTGGCAACTAGCATGAAATATCTCATAAAATTACAAAAATATGAGTAATCATTCATGACTTATTTACATAAAAACAAAATTACATATCCTTTATATCTAATCCATACACCAATGACCAAAAACACCTACAAACACTTTCATTCTTCAATTTTCTTCATCTAATTGATCTCTCTCAAGTTCTATCTTCAAGTTCTAAGTGTTCTTCATAAATTCCAAAAGTTCTAGTTTCATAAAATCAAGAATACTTCCAAGATTGCAAGTTTACTTCCAAGTTTTCTAAATCCATTCCAAGTAATCATCCAAGATCAAGAAACCTTTGTTACTTACAGTAGGTTATCTTTCTAATACAAGGTAATAATCATATTCAAACTTTAATTCAATTTCTATAACTATAACAATCTTATTTCGAGTGGAAATCTTACTTGAAATTGTTTTCGTGTCATGATTCTGCTTCAAGAACTTTCAAGCCATCCAAGGATCCTTTGAAGCTAGATCTATTTTTCTCATTTCCAGTAGGTTTATCCAAGGAACTTGAGGTAGTAATGATGTTCATAACATCATTCAATTCATACATATAAAGCTATCTTATTCGAAGGTTTAAACTTGTAATCACTAGAACATAGTTTAGTTAATTCTAAACTTGTTCGCAAATAAAAGTTAATCCTTCTAACTTGACTTTTAAAATCAACTAAACACATGTTCTATATCTATATGATATGCTAACTTAATGATTTAAAACCTGGAAACACGAAAAACACCGTAAAACCGGATTTACGCCGTCGTAGTAACACCGCGGGCTGTTTTGGGTTAGTTAATTAAAAACTATGATAAACTTTGATTTAAAAGTTGTTATTCTGGGAAAATGATTTTTATTATGAACATGAAACTATATCCAAAAATTATGGTTAAACTCAAAGTGGAAGTATGTTTTCTAAAATGGTCATCTAGACGTCGTTCTTTCGACTGAAATGACTACCTTTACAAAAATGACTTGTAACTTATTTTTCTGACTATAAACCTATAATTTTTCAAATTTAGATTCATAAAATAGAGTTCAATATGAAACCATAGCAATTTGATTCACTCAAAACGGATTTAAAATGAAGAAGTTATGGGTAAAACAAGATTGGATAATTTATCTCATTTTAGCTACGTGAAAATTGGTAACAAATCTATTCCAACCATAACTTAATCAACTTGTATTGTATATTATGTAATCTTGAGATGCCATAGACACGTATACAATGTTTCGACCTATCATGTCGACACATCTATATATATTTCGGAACAACAATAGACACTCTATATGTGAATGTTGGAGTTAGCTATACAGGGTTGAGGTTGATTCCAAAATATATATAGTTTGAGTTGTGATCAATACTGAGATACGTATACACTGGGTCGTGGATTGATTCAAGATAATATTTATTGATTTATTTCTGTACATCTAACTGTGGACAACTAGTTGTAGGTTACTTACGGGGACAGCTGACTTAATAAACTTAAAACATCAAAATATATTAAAAGTGTTGTAAATATATTTTGAACATACTTTGATATATATGTATATATTGTTATAGGTTCGTGAATCAACCAGTGGCCAAGTCTTACTTCCCGACGAAGTAAAAATCTGTGAAAGTGAGTTATAGTCCCACTTTAAAATCTAATATTTCTGGGATGAGAATACATGCAGGTTTTATAAATGATTTACAAAATAGACACAAGTACGTGAAACTACATTCTATGGTTGAATTATCGAAATCAAATATACCCCTTTTTATTAAGTTTGGTAATCTAAGAATTAGGGAACAGACACCCTAATTGACGCGAATCCTAAAGATAGATCTATTGGGCCTAACAAACCCCATCCAAAGTACCGGATGCTTTAGTACTTTGAAATTTATATCATATCCGAAGGGTGTCCCGGAATGATGGGGATATTCTTATATATGCATCTTGTTAATGTCGGTTACCAGGTGTTCACCATATGAATGATTTTTATCTCTATGTATGGGATGTGTATTGAAATATGAAATCTTGTGGTTTATTGTTACGATTTGATATATATAGGTTAAACCTATAACTCACCAACATTTTTGTTGACGTTTAAAGCATGTTTATTCTCAGGTGAATACTAAGAGCTTCCGCTGTTTCATACTAAAATAAGGACAAGATTTGGAGTCCATGTTTGTATGATATTGTGTAAAAACTGCATTCAAGAAACTGATTTTGATGTAACATATTTGTATTGTAAACCATTATGTAATGGTCGTGTGTAAACAGGATATTAGATTATCATTATTTGATAATCTACGTAAAGCTTTTTAAATCTTTATTTATGAAATAAAGGTTATGGTTTGTTTTAAAAATGAATGCAGTCTTTGAAAAACGTCTCATATAGAGGTCAAAACCTCGCAACGAAATCAATTAATATGGAACGTTTTTAATCAATAAGAACGGGACATTTCAGTTGGTATCCGAGCATTGGTCTTAGAGAACCAGAATTTTGCATTAGTGTGTCTTATCGAGTTTGTTAGGATGCATTAGTGAGTCTGGACTTCGACCGTGTTTACTTGAAAAATGATTGCTTAACAAATTTTGTTGGAAACTATATATTTTTAACATGTGAATATTATGTGATATATTAATCTCTTAACGTGTTTGATATTATGTGATAGATGTCTACCTCTAGAACAAGTCCCATTGACTCACCTAATAATAATGAAGAGTCAAATGTAAATTGAAATAATTCGTGGACTGATTCATAAGTTCCCGAAGAGGAACCGGAAGAAGAGTCGGAACCGGAAGAAGAATCGGAACCGGAAGAAGAATCGGAACCGGAAGAAGAAATAGAACCAGTGGGGGAAATAATAAAACGGTTAAGTAGAAGAAAATCCTAAACCAACCGACCAAGGTTAATTATGGTCAATGGTGTTTCCGCCAAGGAAGCAAAATATTGGGAGGATTACCAATTCTCCGATGAATCGGATTCCGAGGAGAATTCCGATGATGTTATAGAAATTACCCCAACTGAATTTAAAAAGGCAAAAGAAAATAATAAGGGAAAGGGCATAAAAATAGAGAAATCTAATTCCAACCCCGATGAACTTTATATGTATCGTCAACCCCCGAAGTCCTTAAGTTGTAACAATGACCCGGGAACCTCTAAACCACCAGGTTTTTCTAAACCGTTGTGGAAAACGACAGCTAGTATTAGGGGAACATCATATATCCCTAGAAACTTGGCAAAACGAACCAAAACCGAAGAAGAAGAAACGAGCGAGTCGGAATAAGATAGTTGTATTCGTGTGGTGTAATATATGTAATATAGTGTGCTTATGCTTTATGATATATGTAAAAATTGCTTGTATTAATAAGTATTTTTTTATGAATCTAACTCTTGTCTATTTTACAGTTTAAAAACACAAAATGGATAGAAAACCCAATATTTTAAGAGACCTACCCAGAGACATGATTGATGAAATCTTGTCTAGAGTCGGTCAGAATTCCTCGGCACAACTATTAAAGGCGAGATCAGTTTGTAAGACATTCGAAGAACGTTCCAAGAATGTCTTGGTTTATAAGAGACTTTCGTTTGAAAGATGGGGGATATCACATTGGGAAACCCATAAGTTACGATGTGTTTACTTTGACGCATATATTGCGGGGAACCCAAATGCTATTTTACGCAACGGGTTAAGAAATTATTTTGACTCAATGTATCCGAATATAGGACTTCATGATTTAGAAAAAGCGGCTAACATGCAACATAAAGAAGCATGCTATGCTTACGGGTTAGTAATGTTCGCTTCTCACCAAAGTGAGAAAAAGAACATCGGGCTACAGCTATTAAACAAAACGTTCCCACAAGTGACGGAGTCGGTAATTGGGGTAAGAAATGAGGTTTTTAGGTTATTACGAGACTGTTGGTCATTACGTAACCCTCGTCCCTTTGACGACATTACAACACGCTGTCTTATCAACGGCCATAACGGTTGATGTTATGCGAGGTGTATATAAAATAGCTTTATATTTTACAAGGAAATACTATTAAATACGATACAATTTTACACAAGATATTTATTTATTTTTTGAATGGATATACTTAAACCTTGCTACAACACTTATAGGCAGTGTACCTAATCGTACAGTAGTGTAGTTTTTAGTAAGTCCGGTTCGTTCCACAGGGAATCTTTTTCACAAAGCTTAACGCTATATTAGTTTAAATTTATAAAAATACAAATATATATAATATTATTATTATAAAGGGGGTTTTTACCGTTTAATGACCGGTTTGTCGATTTTAAAAACTTTAGTTGCAGTTAAAACAAAATGTAAAATATTAAATAAATAAAAGACTTAATTTAAAGCGTAAAGTAAATAACGATAATGAAATTGCGAATAATAAAAGTGCGATAAAATAAACTTGCGATAATTAAAAAGTACGATAATTAAAAGTGCAATTAAATACAATAACAATAAATAAAAATGCGATAATTAGAAGTGCAATTAAATATAAAATAAAGGAAATTAAATATGAAATAAAAGAATTATGCTTATTTAAACTTCCGTAATCATGATGTTTGACGTGTTGATTTTAGTTTTATGCCCATGGGTTAATTGTCCTTTGTCCTGGATTATTTAATATGTTCGTCTGGTTTTTGTCCATAACAGTCCATCAGTCATAAATATAAAGTGCGAGTGTCATCGTCAAATTATCCTTATACCCGAAGTTTAAATATTCCAACTAATTGGGGACTTAAACTGTAACAAGATTTTAATACTTTGTTTAATAATTACACCAGGATGTCGACTGAGTGTAACCCAAGGTTTTAATACTTTGTTATCAATTATGCCAAGTGTCCTTGTACATAATTTCACCCCTGTTTTAATAATTCTAGTGGCTATTAATCCATTCCCGTGTCCGGTTAAATGAACGATTATTCGTACATATAAATACCCCGCCCATCGTGTCCGATCGAGTGTATATGGTTATTTATAGGTACTTCCAATTGTAAATCTTTATATTAAAATTAACAAACTATCATTTAGTTAAACAAATATAAAGCCCATTAATAGCCCATAGTCTAATTTCCACAAGTGTCGTTCTTTTGTCCAAACCTCAATTATGGTACAAAGCCCAATTACCCAATTTTAATATTTTTAGCCCAACATCATGATTACTTCGGATTAAATAAGCATAATAATAACTTAGCTATGAGACATTAAATTAAAAATGTTGAACATAACTTACAATGATTAAAAATAGCGTAGCGTTACACGAACAGAATTTCGACTTACACCCTTACAACATTCGCTAACATATCCTTATTATTAGGATTAAAATTAAAATTAAATTAAAATATAAATTATAAATATAAATATTACGTATATAGATATAGAGAGATTGATGGATGGATTTTACGTTCACCAAACTGCGAATTTATAGGCCTGTGAACTGAAAAAGGAGCTCATGCGATCGCATGAGCTTTGCACTTCAAGGCCATGCGATCGCATGGCCAGCTGGGGAGGCTCACATTTGGTTGTTTTCTTTTGCCGATGGTTTTATAATATAATATAATATATATATTAATTTTAAGAATTAATTATATATTATATTATATTTATGTGCATAGTTGACTTGTAATTTTTAGTCCGTTGCGTCGAGCGTTGAGAGTTGACTCTGGTCCCGGTTCCGGATTTTTGAACGTCCTTGCGTACAATTTAATATCTTGTACTTTGCGTTTTGAATCTTGTACTCTTGTAATTTTGAGACGTTTCTTATCAATAATTGGAACCTCATTGATTGTATTTTGTACTTTTGAGCTTTTTGGTCGTTTGCGTCTTCAATTCGTCGAATCTGTCTTTTGTCTTCACCTTTTATTATTTAAACGAATATCACTTGTAAATAGAACAGTTGCAACTAAAATCTTGTCTTTCTTGAGGAATAATGCTATGAAATATATGTTCGTTTTTAGCATTATCAAATATTCTCACACTTGAGCGTTGCTTGTCCTCAAGAAATATAGTCTTGAAATACAAGAATCACTTCTTTATTCTTCACACTTTGTACATCAGTTATTTCTTTACGGCGGTATAAACAATGGTAGTAACAATGTGGTTTACAGTCCCACATGACTATAAAATTTAGATCCATTAAGGAAATTGGATCTTTATGAAAACATTTGATCTTTTAAAAATTAAATCTAGTTTTTACCCTAGATAAGTTTTCCGGAATAACCCTTCACCGGTGTTTGCAAAATATTTTTGTGGGCTTGGTGGGTTTCAGATTTGAAAATTTTAGCTCAAAACTTGCGGTTTTGTATCACCCAATTGCTAACCTTGTATTAGGAAAGCAACACGTCCAGTTTACTTGTCCCGTATATTACCTTTCGGTAAACTACCGTCCGGTTGTAAAGGAAAGCGTTGAACAAGCAACTGTTAAGGCAATGTCCCCTGACATGCTTTTAATTATGGTCTATAACGGGTCGGACACAATTACTATCCTTTGTAGGAGCAATAGTAAAGCTCACCCTTATAATTTGTCGGTCTGGCACAAGGTCCTGTTTTTAACTATGCTATGCAACCACCGTTCTTACGGTTGACACCCGATTTGGTTCAGATGGCCTAATGAATTCCAGGTGAATTCCTAGGATTTTACGTTCAATGGTAATGAATGCATTGAAAATGGGTTTTCAGAAAACAAATCGGTTTATAATTTGATCAAAATATTTTCTCGTTCAAGCTCGAGTTTAGATATCATTGAATTCCATGAGTTTGAATTCTCAATCTTTAAGGTCAATCTCTAGGATTGAGTAATATCAGGCTTAAAAGCTGATTTTTAATCTTTAAGGAGATTATCCTTTCTGGGGATCTGATTCATTAGTCTTATCCAACTAATTTGCACGGTGCCCTCCCCATTTTACGAGATAAATCCTTCTCATGGTTAGGATAAATCTGACCACTTGGCGACCCTGTTTAATGCTGAGGTCCGTGGATTTCCTGCTGATTTTAGTGATGACTTTTCTAGGTTTTTCGTCAACCTACAGCTGGTCTGGACGACAACTTCATGACCTAAATCAAGAAGCGTGTTTCTTTTTCGGAAGACTTTACTTCCTTTTAATGATGGAATTGATTCATCGTGTAGATCCATCTCTTCTTTTCTTTCATCGGGTAAAATAGTTTAGTTTAGTCCAAAGCAAAAGTATTTTCAGTTATTTGTTACAGAAATATGTGACATATGTTTAAGATAACTTGGTAATTTTTCCCACACTTGGCTTTTATTTTCCTTTTTTTTGTCCTCTATTTCATTTTAAATGAATTTTAACATTTTGGTTTGTTTCTCACTTTATGTCCTTTCTGAGGTAACAATAGTTTCGGTGTTAACACCTAGTTTTATCGTTCATAAATATGTATAAACATGATTTTGAGTTCATTTAATTGAAAATTTTGAAAAATTTTACTAGAATTGGGTAGTCAGTATATAAGACTAGGGCTGTTCTTTATCATCAGAGAGCACTAGATTCTAATACAACTACTACGTTACTAGTATTTTTAATGGTAACCAAGTGTTTAAGATAAAAATTTTAAAAATCCGAAAGAATTTAACTCCTTCCCACACTTAAGATCTTGCAATGCCCTCATTTGCAAGAAATCAGTAACAATTTAAATTATTGAGGGTGATTAGCGTAGAAATGATTAAATTTTACCAAAGTTTCCAAACATATTGGCGTTTGTTTGCTGAATGATAAATGGTGCATATCATTTGTTCATTTCGTCTGTTGTTACATCACATTTATTTGTCATCTTGTCGTCAAAATTAGTAGCTTTTGCTGAACTTAATGCCAGTCTTTGAAAATGCGCTGTTTTACCCTGTTTTGTACAATTTACAATATACATACATACAAATATAAACATGCATGGCAATTTGAAATGGGACTTAATATCCCACTTTCAAATCCTAAATGTGAAATATTAGTACACAATAATAATAAAAAATGATAAAGATTACATAAGTATATTCAATAACATAAGTTTAAACATGAATAAGTAAAAAAATAAAAACATAAAAATCATATAAATAACCAAATGGAACTAAATCAGTCTGGATATGGGTTCCAGTTTATCTCGTCAGGTGGGTTCCATTGTTGGTTATAGGTGTTTTGATAGGCTTGGTTATAGTCATACCGGTTAAAGGGTGGTCGGATATCGGGGCTATGTGGCGGAAAATGAGCAGGTCGAGTAGGTACGTAATTATTTGGTACCTGATATGATAGCTGGCTCATGATTTGGTGCTGATGAACTAACCAGCTATCGTGTTGGCATCGCCTATAATCCTCGTATACTCGCTCGGAGTTCCACTGCTCATACATACTATGTCTGGCCGCGTTCGTCATTGCTTCCTCATCTATACGAACGTGGACGTCAAGAATAGCATCTCGAAAGACATCCCTAATGTCTTCCGCCTCCTCCATTTCCTCGTCTGAGCCTCTCTCTACCTGAGGATGAGATCCCTCATAGGGTACTGCCTCGTTACGTCTACTTTTCAATACCTTAGCACCCACATAAACTTTCAATCCTAAGGGCTCAACCTGTTCTCTACAAAGCTGTAATGGACCCCCTTGGTTCCTATCAACACCTAAATACTCTCCAATGAGAGTAACAAAAATACCTCCTCCTATTATACTCCCGTCCTGCATTCCCTCTACCATTTTAGATAAATAAAAAGCAACACAGTAAGGGATATTGACAAAGCTTCTAGGATCCCGAATACACTTTAGGTAGAATAAATCATGTAAGGTAATTTTTTCTTTATTATGACCTCTCTGTGTAATCGAGTTAGCTAAAAATCTATGAATAATACGAAGCTCGGCTCTGTCAATATGTGTATAGGAGTGTCCTCCTGCTCGTGTAAAAACATCAAAATGTGACATACGCCTCCAAATGGCGTCAGCGTCAAAGTTACTATCTACCCTTTCACCATAATGAATCAAATTTGTACAATCGGGTAATAGCAACTCACCAGGAGTATATATCTGTAAGGCCCTGGCCATGTCCAGCATGGACATTCTGTACATCCTACCGCCAAGGATAAACCTAATAAATCTTCTATCATCTATTCTAACTATATTTGTATCAAGTGATACAATACTCATCAACTCAACACACCATTCCTTATATACAGGTCTACGAATGGTGAAAAGACGTTCCCAATCTGTAAAAGAAGAACTGCCATACCTTTGAACTAAAAGCTGTCTAACACGGTCAGCTAGATGGACCGTTTCCAAAGGGGCCCAATCGATTACCCTTGGCACCTCTACATTTTTTGTTACCAATTTGAATTTGTTCCTGTGATATGTCTCGTAATCTCTCCATCTCCTATCAAATCTCAGATTAGGATGCAGAGTGTGCTCAGGAATCGTTGGGAATTCTACTAGCGGCCTCATTGGGAATACTATTAATTCATCAACAAATTGTACCGGATCATAATAAGGTATGTGCTGATCAGGCTGTTGTTGTGGTTCTTGTTCGTGTTGCATTTCTGGTTCTGGTTCTGGTGCTGGTGCTGGTCGTCTAGATGATGATGCTCCTGAACCTCCAGTATCGGCTTTCTACAAAACACATTAAACACAAAATTTGTGCATTCAAATATGCATTAGTGTTAGCAAAATAACAACTTAAAACAATCACTATAACATGTTAAATCAAAATTAAACTTATACACATTTTCACAATTTTTCACAATTCTACACTTTTCAAATAAGCACATATGAAAATGTATACAAAGTTCATAAGCATTTAACTCAAATAACATGTCAAAATAGTCATTACTAATAATTAAACAAGTCTCAAATGGCAATTACATCAAATTAATCAAGTTCATGAATTTTGGACTTAAAAAGTCCACTTTAATCTCCAAAAATCATATTTAGGATCAATGTTTCGATCATTTAACTATCTAAACATGTTACACTACTCAATTTAGCAATAATTCATGAAAAAAATTGGCCATAACCTGTTTATATCAAAAAGCCCCAAATTGCTCAAGAACACAAACCCTAGATTTCTAAAAATTTTGAAGTTTTTGGCTTCAAATCATGTTAAATAGCATCAATCTAGGTTATACATGCATAAAATACTAACAATTTAACACTAATTACACTAGAAATTAACAAAATTGCATTAGGTAAAAAATTGGTAATTATCACAAAAACTAGGAATTTATAGAGTTTAGGGGTGTAATTTTTACCATTTTGCTGAAGAATGAGAATCTAGGCATGATTAGAGCAAGAAAAATGACGAATTACGGTGGAAAAATGATGAAATTTGGTGAAGATTTGAGGTATTTTTCGTGTATGTGTGTGTGAAGTGGTAAAGAACACAGCTCGCTGGCTGTTTTGAGTCTGGCCAGATTTTTGCCTCCATGCGATCGCATGGACGTATAGGGAGAATCCCATGCGATCGCATGGGTGCCCGGCTACAGTGATTTCAGCTTTTTTTTTATATATCTTATACTAATTAAAACAATTAAGTAATTAATTTTAAAATTTTGTTTCCCTTGTTATTTAGGACGAGGTCGTTTCGGATCGATGTCCTAGTCCGTCCTTTGACAAAATTTTAAAATTTGTCTTTTTGTAGCGATTGTTTTAAAAGCTAAGATTTTTAGGGTTTTTTTTTAATGCTTTTGGCATACTTTAATTCAATAAGATTAAAAATAATGATAATAAAAATTCTCGTCCCTCCCTCGGGTAAAGCAATTTCGGTTCAATGACCTAGTCTTCAACTTACGACGAATTTTAAAAATCATATTTTTAACTTAGCGAAATAAAGTAAATTTTTGTTTTTAAATTCACACAACTTAAATATAAAATTCAAAATTAATATTAAAAATTCACACCAAACTTACAATTTAAAATGCATAAAAATAAAATTCATATTTTAAAAATTAAAAATTCACACCAAACTTAATTTAAAAATTCATATTATAAAATCACACTAAACTTATATTATATTTTTCAAATATTTACAATTTTAAATATATTGTTTTTACAAAGTTTACAATATTAATTTAAGATTTATATATTAATTTTAAAAACATGGTAAAAATAAAATTAAAAATCTTTTTGGCTTTTTATCCCACTTTAATCAATCAAATATTATCAAAAATATACGCCCCTCTTTTCGGTAAAGTAATTTCGGTTCCATGACCTAATTTAACTCATAACGAATTTTTCAAATATTTTGTGTTGATTGATTAAAGATATTTATACCTTAAGAATAAACGTTAAATTTCGCAGTGATGTAATAAATTTTTGAATGATATCAATAATTTCGGTCGCCAAACCTAATTTTATTTAATACCAATTTAATACTTTATAGAGAACAAATTAGCGTTTATTATCAAAAGGTTAAAAATAAAAAAAATAAAAAAAACTGTACAGACTTACCTGTGAGATAGTATTCTTAGTTATATGATCTATCCCATTCATAAGATAGTCGGTTTAATTGGTTTTCCATGGCTACATAGGCGTAACCTCGAGCATTCAGTGTTTTTTCTTCTAAACATATGAACGGTCCGTCTCTGCATAAAGTAACAAATTTGGTATTTGAATAGGTTTGATTATTTGAACATTTACCTCCATGTGACCATTTTCCGCATTTGTGACATCTTTCTAGGTGTCGTGCTCTTCTTTTCGCTTCAGATTTTGATTTTCCTTTACCAAATTGTAACTTATTATCTTCGCATCTGGATTCTTTTCTTACTCCGTCCAATCTTTCTCTGATTACTGATACTATTTCACTCGGAAGTGTGTCATTATTACGTTTAGTGATCAAAGCGTGTAGCATTAGACCATGGTTTAGTTCACAGGCAGTCTTCATTTCGTAAAAACCTAAAAAAAATAAAAATTCAGAATGGGGGGAGAAGACTAGTTCTTTAGGGTCTGCTAGGGAAAGACCGTTCGGGTTCCATTTTCGAGAACTACACGAAAACAGACAATCTAACTCTAACAGAAATACATATTATCCTTTAAAGACTTGATTCTCCCCACACTTAGTTAGCTGCGGTATCGAAATTATGATTAACTTCATTGTCGAATTCCATCGGACTATCTATGTAGTGTTTAACTCTGTGACCATTAACTTTAAGTTCAATCCCATTTGAAATTATTAATTTTATCGTTCCGTATGGGAAAACTCTTTTGACTATGAATGGTCCAGACCATCTTGATTTCAATTTTCCAGGAAATAGCTTGAATCGTGAATTGAAAAGAAGAACTCTGTCTCCTTCTTTAAATTCTTTTAAACTTCTGATTCTTTTATCATGCCATTTCTTCGTTCTTTCTTTATAGATTAATGAATTTTCGTATGCTTCATGTCTTAACTCTTCTAATTCGTTTAGTTGACTTAATCGTAGACGTCCAGCTTCATGTATATCAAGATTACATGTCTTCAAAGCCCAAAATGCTTTGTGTTCAATTTCTACTGGAAGATGACATGCTTTTCCATAAACAAGTCTAAAAGGTGTGGTTCCAATTGGAGTTTTGTAGGCTGTTCTAAAAGCCCAGAGTGCATCCTCCAATTTAATGGACCATTCCTTCGGATTTGATCCTACGGTTTTCTCTAGAATACGTTTTAAAGCTCGGTTGGTATTTTCAACTTGTCCACTTGTTTGTGGATGATATGCGGTGGAGATTTTATGAGTTACTCCATATCTTTTAAGAACTTTCTCAAGTTGATTATTACAGAAATGAGTACCCCGATCACTTATTAAAGCTTTCGGTGTTCCAAACCTTGCAAAAAGATGTTTTAAAAAGTTGACTACAACTCGTGCATCGTTAGTTGGGAGAGCTTGTACTTCCGCCCATTTAGATACATAATCAATGGCAACGAGAATATAGAGATTATTATGAGATTTTGGAAATGGTCCCATAAAGTCAATACCCCAAATGTCAAATACTTCACATACTTTTATGACATTTTGTGGCATTTCATCACGTTGACTTATTTTTCAGGCCCTTTGACATGCATTACAGGATTTGCAAAGAAGGTGTGCGTCTTTGTAAATTGTGGGCCAATAGAATCCAGCTTCATAAACTTTTCTTGCTGTTAGTTGAGGCCCATAATGCCCTCCTGTTGGTCCTGTGTGACAATGGTTTAAAATTTTACTAGCTTCATCTCCGAATACACATCGGCGTATTATTCCATCTGGACAACTTTTAAACAGATGTGGATCTTCCCAAAAATAGTGTTTTATATCACTGAAGAATTTCTTTCATTTTTGGTACGATAATCCTTTTTCAAGGAATCCACATACTAAATAATTTGTATAGTCTGCAAACCATGGAATTTCATTATAATCTATCTTCAATAGATATTCATCAGGAAAGTTGTCTTGTATGGCCGATTCATTTAGAACTTCTAATTCGGGATTTTCAAGACGAGAAAGATGATCAGCGGCGAGATTTTCTGCTCCTCTTTTATCTCGGATTTCAATATCAAACTCTTGTAAGAGTAAGATCCAACGGATTAATCTTGGTTTAGCATCTTGTTTCGAAAATAGGTATCTAAGAGCAGAATGGTCGGTATAGACCACCGTTTTTGCTAGAACGAGATATGAACGAAATTTGTCAAAAGCAAAGACAATAGCAAGGAGTTCTTTTTCAGTAGTTGTGTAATTTCTTTGTGCTCCTTGTAACGTCTTACTAGCATAATATATAGGTTGAAATCATTTTTCAATCCTCTATCCTAAAACGGCTCCCATTGCAAAATCACTTGCATCGCACATTAGTTCAAATGGTAGATTCCAATTTGGTGTTATCATGATCGGTGCATTAGTGAGTTTCTTTTTAAGAATATTAAAAGATTTGATACATTCATCTGAAAAGATGAATGGAGCATCCTTTTCTAGGAGTTTATTCATAGGAGTGGCAATTTTAGAAAAATCTTTTATGAAACGTCGGTAAAAATCGGCATGCCCTAGAAAACTCCTAACTCCTCTAACATTGGTGGGATGTGAAAGTTTAGCAATTACATCAACTTTAGCTCTATCCACTTCAATTCCTTCCTTCGAAATTTTTTGACCAAGAACGATGCCTTCTTTAACCATGAAATGGCATTTCTCCCAATTAAGTACTAGATTTGATTGTTCGCATCTAATAAGCATTCGTTCCAGATTAACTAGACATGATTCAAATGTATCACCGAAGACGGAAAAGTCATCCATGAAAACTTCCATGCATTCTTCTATCATGTCATGAAAAATCGCCATCATGCACCTTTGAAAGGTTGCAGGGGAGTTGCAAAGTCCAAATGGCATGCGTTTGTAAGCAAAAGTACCATAAGGGCACGTGAATGTGGTTTTCTCTTGATCTTCGGGTGCTATTGGAATTTGAAAATATCCGGAAAATCCACCTAGAAAACAATAGTAACTATTTCCGGCTAGCCTTTCCAACATTTGATCAATGAAAGGTAAGGGAAAGTGTTCTTTTCTGGTGGCGTCATTTAATTTTCTATAATCAATACATACACGCCATCCTGTTACAGTTCTAGTAGGAATAAGCTCATTTTTTTCATTTGTAATGACAGTCATGCCACCCTTCTTAGGTACGCATTGAACTGGGCTTACCCATGGACTATCAGAAATTGGATAAATTAGACCTGTGTCTAGCAGTTTAATAATCTCTTTCTTAACTACATCTTGCATATTAGGATTTAGTCTTCGTTGGCGTTGCACATACGTTTTATGACCTTCTTCCATAAGGATTTTATGTGTGCAATACGAAGGACTTATTCCTTTAATATCATGAATCTTCCATGCAATGGCTGGTTTATAAGCTTTCAACACAGAAATGAGTTGTGATTTCTCATTTTTAG
The DNA here is from genome assembly GCF_046630445.1 of Rutidosis leptorrhynchoides. NCBI lineage: Eukaryota > Viridiplantae > Streptophyta > Magnoliopsida > Asterales > Asteraceae > Rutidosis > Rutidosis leptorrhynchoides. The sequence continues at coordinate 459,238,442 of NC_092337.1, read as the reverse complement.
TAAGAGAAGACGATATTATTACAGGTAATTCAGATTCACCATGTAAATAAGCGTATTCCAAATGGTTTGAAAGTGGCTTTAACTCTAATTTCGGAGGTTCTTCTATCGATGATTTGTATCGATATCTGTCTTCTTCTTTTAGCATTTGAATTTCTTCTGCTGTTGGTTCATATCCATTAGCTATAAGTGTAGCTAATATTTCAGCTTCATTAATTGGTTCATTACCTTATCCTAAAGAATATTCTCCTGTTCCTTGTAATTCTGGAAATTCTTCTAATAATTCTGCATGTGAATCTATAGTTTGAATATAATAACATGTATCATCTGCAGATTGAGGTTGTTGCATTGCTTTATCAACTGAAAAGGTAACACTCTTGTCCTCTATACTTAGGGTCAATTTCTTACCGAACACGTCTATCATTGCTTTAGCCGTGTTTAAGAATGGTCTTCCTAATATGAGAGGAACTTGAGAATCTTCTTCCATGTCCAGAAGAACAAAATCTACTGGAAATACTAAAGTACCAACTTTAACTAGCATGTTCTCCATTATCCCTCTAGGATATTTTATTGATCGATCGGCTAGTTGTATACTTATTCTTGTTGGTTTCAATTCTCCAAGGTCTAGTTTAATGTATAGTGAAAACGGCATTAAATTTATACTAGCACCTAAGTCTGCCAATGCTTCTATTGAACTAAGACTACCCAGAAAATATGGAATTGTGAAACTTCCTGGATCAGATAGTTTTTCTGGTATCTTATTCAACAGCACTGCTGAACAATTAGCGTTCATAGTAACAGCCGAGAGTTCTTCCATTTTCTTTCTATTTGTGATCAGATCTTTCAAGAATTTAGCATATCTAGGCATTCCTGAAATCACATCAATGAAAGGAAGATTTACATTTATTTGTTTAAACATATCCAAGAATTTGGATTGCTCGGCTTCAAGTTTCTCTTTCTTCATTTTACTCGAGTAAGGAAGTGGTGGTTGGTATGGTTTAACATAAGGTTTAGCCTTAACTGTGTTATCTTCATTAACCTTTTCAACTACCGGTTCTTTTTCCTTATCTTGATGAGGTTGTGGTTCTTGTGGAGTAGGAATAGCTTCATCAAAAGTTACGGGTATTTCAGGTGGTTTAAGTGTTGTACCATTTCTTGTGGTAATGACTTTAGCTGTTTCATTCCGGGGGTTAGCATTTGTATCACTAGGTAGACTTCCCGATTTTCTTTCACCTATTAATCTTGCTAGGTTACTTACTTCTTATTCCAGATTTTGAATAGAAGCTTGTTGATTTCTAAATGCTTGAGCATTTTGTTCATTGGTTTGTTTTTGAGATGTGAAAAGCTGCGTTTGAGTTTCAACTAGCTTCGTCATCATATCTTCTAAATTCGGCTTTTTATCATCGGTTTGTTGTGGTGGTTTGTTTTGAAAATTAGGTCTTTGCTGGTTGTAAGTATTATTGGATACTTGTTGATTGCTAGGACCTTGTTGGTTGTTGTATGGAATATTTCGGTTATAATTCTGATTTTGATTGTAAATAGGTCTTGGCGGTTGATAATTATTCTGATAATTATTTTCAGGTCTTTGGTTTAGATATGAAACATTCTCTCTTTGTTCCATTGTTAGTTCAATACTGAGACAATCTTTTGTCAAATGTTGTCCTCCACACTGCTCACATCCAAAGTACCGGATGCTTTAGTACTTCGAAATTTATATCATATCCGAAGGGTGTCCCATCCAAAGTACCGGATGCTTTAGTACTTCGAAATTTATATCATATCCGAAGGGTGTCCCGGAATGATGGGGATATTCTTATATATATGCATCTTGTTAATGTCGGTTACCAGGTGTTCACCATATGAATGATTTTTATCTCTATGTATGGGATGTGTATTGAAATATGAAATCTTGTGGTCTATTGTTACGATTTGATATATATAGGTTAAACCTATAACTCACCAACATTTTTGTTGACGTTTAAAGCATGTTTATTCTCAGGTGAATACTAAGAGCTTCCGCTGTTGCATACTAAAATAAGGACAAGATTTGGAGTCCATGTTTATATGATATTGTGTAAAAACTGCATTCAAGAAACTGATTTCGATGTAACATATTTGTATTGTAAACCATTATGTAATGGTCGTGTGTAAACAGGATATTTTAGATTATCATTATTTGATAACCTACGTAAAGCTTTTTAAACCTTTATTTATGAAATAAAGGTTATGATTTATTTTAAAAATGAATGCAGTCTTTGAAAAACGTCTCATATAGAGGTCAAAACCTCGCAACGAAATCAATTAATATGGAACGTTTTTAATCAATAAGAACGGGACATTTCAGTTGGTATCCGAGCGTTGGTCTTAGAGAACCAGAATTTTGCATTAGTGTGTCTTATCGAGTTTGTTAGGATGCATTAGTGAGTCTGGACTTCGACCGTGTTTACTTGAAAAATGATTGCTTAACAAATTTTGTTGGAAACTATATATTTTTAACATGTGAATATTATGTGATATATTAATCTCTTAACGCGTTTGATATTATGTGATAGATGTCTACCTCTAGAACTAGTCCCATTGACTCACCTAATAATAATGAAGAGTCAAATGTAAATTGGAATGATTCGTGGACTGATTCACAAGTTCCCGAAGAGGAACCGGAAGAAGAGTCGGAACCGGAAGAAGAATCAGAACCGGAAGAGGAGGAACCGGAGGAGGAAATAGAACTGGTGGGGGAAATAATAAAACGGTTAAGTAAAAGAAAATCCTCAACCAACCGACCAAGGTTAATTATGGTCAATGGTGTTTCCGCCAAGGAAGCAAAATATTGGGAGGATTACCAATTCTCCGATGAATCGGATTCCGACGAGAATTCCGATGATGTTATAGAAATTACCCCAAATGAATTTAAAAAGGCAAAAGAAAATAATAAGGGAAAGGGCATAAAAATAGAGAAATCTAATTCCAACCCCGATGAACTTTATATGTATCGTCAACCCCCGAAGCCCTTAAGTTGTAACAATGACCCGGGAACCTCTAAACCACCAGGTTTTTCTAAACCAATGTGGAAAACGACGGCTCGTATTAGGGGAACATCATATATCTCTAGAAACTTGGAAAAACGAACCAAAACCGAAGAAGAAGAAACGAGCGAGTCGGAATAAGATAGTTGTATTCGTGTGGTGTAATATATGTAATATAGTGTGCTTATGCTTTATGATATATGTAAAATTACTTGTATTAATAAGTAATTTTTTTTATGAATCTAACTCTTGTCTATTTTACAGTTTAAAAACACAAAATGGATAGACAACCCAATATTTTAAGAGACCTACCCGGAGACATGATTGATGAAATCTTGTCTAGAGTCGGTCAGAATTCCTCGGCACAACTATTTAAGCCGAAATCAGTTTGTAAGACATTCGAAGAACGTTCCAAGAATGTCTTGGTTTATAAGAGACTTTTGTTTGAAAGATGGGGGATATCACATTGGGAAACCCATAAGTTACGATGTGTTTACTTTGACGCATATATTGCGGGGAACCCAAATGCTATTTTACGCAACGGGTTAAGAAATTATTTTGACTCAATGTATCCGAATATAGGACTTCATGATTTAGAAAAAGCGGCTAACATGCAACATAAAGAAGCATGCTATGCTTACGGGTTAGTAATGTTCGCTTCTCACCAAAGTGAGAAAAAGAACATCGGGCTACAGCTATTAAACAAAACGTTCCCACAAGTGACGGAGTCGGTAATTGGGGTAAGAAATGAGGTTTTTAGGTTATTACGAGACTGTTGGTCATTACGTAACCCTCGTCCCTTTGATGACGTTACAACACGCTGTCTTATCAACGGCCATAACGGTTATGTTCCACAAGACCAAGGATGGGAAGTAGTCCTAGTAAAACCAGAATGCATGACTTGTTTCTGAACGTATGAATTACGTGTCTTTATTGCCTTTGCTGAACGACTTGTGTACTAGCTAGAATTATCTTCACAACTATCTTGTATCAAAGTTATTGTGTGCTATATTTCATGCTTTATGTAAAATAAGCGGTATTGTAAGTTTGTAAAATATTGTATAAAAGTTTGAACGCGAAATATTATTATAATCAGTTTTTCATATAGAATTGTAGTAGTTGAATTGTATATTAGCTACTAAGTATGAACTTAACGGGTAGGTACTACCCGAATTTAAACTTATAAAACGCTAATATGAAGAAAAAGCTTTTATAAATGAGTTCATATTATGCTACAAAATACTATTAACTACTCTTAATATTCTGTATGATTAACTTGTTCCATTCGACTATTTTGAAGGAAATGGCACCGACTACTCGACACACCGTGAATATGAATGAAGAGGAATTCCGTACTTTTCTAGCTTCAAACGTAGCCGCAGTACAAGCTGCGCTACATACCAACAATAACCTTGGATCTAGCAGTACAGGAAATCGTGTAGGATGCACCTACAAAGAATTCATTGCCTGCAAACCTTTGAAATTTGATGGAACCGAAGGACCGATCGGATTGAAATGGTGGACCGAGAAGGTCAAATCGGTGTTTGCCATAAGTAAGTGTACTGAAGAGTACAAAGTGAAGTACGCTACGCATACCTTCACAGGTTCTCCGTTAACATGGTGGAATACCTATTTAGAGCAAGTGGGACAAGATGATGCGTACGCACTACCGTGGTCAGCATTTAAGCACTTGATGAACGAGAAGTACCGTCCCAGAACCGAGGTCAATAAGCTCAAGACAGAACTTAGAGGGTTATGAACCCAAGGATTTGATATTACCACGTACGAAAGACGATTCACAAAATTGTGCCTATTGTGTCCGGGAGCGTTCGAAGATGAGGAAGAGAAGATCGACGCGTTTGTGAAAGGATTACCGGAAAGAATCCAAGAAGATATAAGTTCACACGAGCCCGCCTCCATACAACAGGCATGTAGAATGGCTCACAAACTAGTGAACCATATTGAGGAAAGAATTAAAGAACAGACGGCTGAAGAGGCCAATGTGAAACAAGTCAAAAGAAAGTGGGAGGAAAACGGTGATAAGAATCACCAATACAACAACAACAGCAATTACAATAATAATCGCAACAATTATCCCAACAATTGCAACATCATTCGCAACTACAACAAATGGCCCAACAACAACAACAACAACAACAACAGCAACTACAACAAACATCCCAACAACAATAACAACCGCAACAACAACAACAATCAGAAGCAGCTATGCCAAAGGTGTGAAAAGTATCACTCGGGGTTCTGCACCAAATTTTGCAACAAGTGTAAAAGAAATGGTCATAGCGTGGCGAAGTGTGAGGTCTACGGACCAGGGGTTAACAGAACGAAAGGAACAAATGGTGTCGGAACGAGTAATGGCGGAGCAAGTAGTGTCGGAGCAAGTTATGCCAATGTAGTTTGTTATAAATGTGGAAAACCGGGCCACATTATTAGAAATTACCCGAACCAGGAGAACACGAATGGACAAGGCCGCGGAAGAGTTTTCAATATTAATACGGCAGAGGCACAGGAAGACCCGGAGCTTGTTACGGGTACGTTTCTTATTGACAATAAATCTGCTTACGTTTTATTTGATTCTGGTGCGGATAGAAGCTATATGAGTAGAGATTTTTGTGCTAAATTAATTTGTCCATTGACGCCGTTGGATAGTAAATTTTTACTCGAATTAGCAAATGGTAAATTAATTTCAGTAGATAATATATGTCGGAATCGAGAAATTAAACTGGTTAGCGAAACATTTAAGATTGACTTGATACCAGTAGAGTTGGGGAGTTTTTATGTGATAATCGGTATGGACTGGTTGAAAGAAGTGAAAGCAGAGATCGTTTGTTACAAAAATGCAATTCGCATTACACGAGAAAAAGGAAAACCCTTAATGGTGTACGGAGAAAAGGGCAACACAAAGCTACATCTTATTAGTAATTTGAAGGCACAAAAACTAATAAGAAAAGGTTGCTATGCTGTTCTAGCACACGTCAAGAAAGTACAAACTGAAGAAAAGAGCATCAATGATGTTCCCGTCACAAAAGAATTTTCCGATGTATTTCCTAAAGAATTACCGGGATTACCCCCACATCGATCCGTTGAATTTCATATAGATCTTGTACCAGGAGCTGCACCAATAGCTCGTGCTCCTTACAGACTCGCACCCAGCGATATGAAAGAACTGCAAAGCCAATTATAAGAACTTTTAGAGCGTGGTTTCATTCGATCAAGCACATCACCGTGGGGAGCTCCTGTTTTGTTTGTCAAGAAGAAAGATGGTACATTCAGGTTGTGTATCGACTACCGAGAGTTGAACAAACTTACCATCAAAAACCGTTATCCACTGCCGAGAATTGACGACTTATTTGATCAACTACAAGGCTCGCCGGTTTATTCGAAGATCGATTTATGTTCTGGATATCATCAAATGCGAGTAAAGGAGGATGATATTCCAAAAACTGCTTTTAGGACGCGTTATGGTCATTACGAGTTTATGGTTATGCCGTTTGGATTGACTAACGCACCAGCTGTGTTCATGGACCTTATGAACCGAGTGTGTGGGCCATATCTTGATAAGTTTGTCATTGTTTTCATCGATGACATACTTATTTACTCAAAGAATGATCAAGAGCACGAAGAACATTTGAGAAAAGTGCTAGAAGTATTGAGGAAAGAAAAACTGTACGCTAAGTTTTCAAAGTGTGCATTTTGGTTGTAAGAAGTTCAATTCCTCGGTCACATAGTGAACAAAGAAGGTATCCAGGTGGACCCAGCAAAGATCGAAACCGTTGAAAAGTGGGAAACCCCAAAAACTCCGAAGCATATACGTCAATTTTTAGGATTGGCTGGTTACTACAGAAGATTCATCCAAGATTTCTCCAAAATAGCAAAACCCTTGACTGCATTAACGCATAAAGGGAAGAAATTTGAATGGAAGGATAAACAAGAAAAGGCGTTTCAATTATTGAAGAAAAAGCTAACTACGGCACTTATATTGTCATTGCCTGAAGGGAATGATGATTTTGTGATTTATTGTGACGCATCAAAGCAAGGTCTCGGTTGTGTATTAATGCAACGGACGAAGGTGATTGCTTATGCGTCTAGACAATTGAAGATTCACGAGCAAAATTATACGACGCATGATTTGGAATTACGCGCGGTTGTTTTTGCATTAAAGACTTGGAGGCACTACTTATATGGGGTCAAAAGTATTATATATACCGACCACAAAAGTCTTCAACACATATTTAATCAGAAACAACTGAATATAAGGCAGCGTAGGTGGATTGAATTGTTGAATGATTACGACTTTGAGATTCGTTACCACCCGGGGAAGGCAAATGTGGTAGCCGACGCCTTGAGCAGGAAGGACAGAGAACCCATTCGAGTAAAATCTATGAATATAATGATTCACAATAACTTTACTACTCAAATAAAGGAGGCGCAACAAGGAGTTTTAAAAGAGGGAAATTTAAAGGATGAAATACCCAAAGGATCGGAGAAGCATCTTAATATTCGGGAAGACGGAACCCGGTATAGGGCTGAAAGGATTTGGGTACCAAAATTTGGAGATATGAGAGAAATGGTACTTAGAGAAGCTCATAAAAAGAGATACTCAATACATCCTGGAACGGGGAAGATGTACAAGGATCTCAAGAAATATTTTTGGTGGCCGGGTATGAAAGCCGATGTTGCTAAATATGTAGGAGAATGTTTGACGTGTTCTAAGGTCAAAACTGAGTATCAGAAACCATCAGGTCTACTTCAACAACCCGAAATCCCGGAAAGGAAATGGAAAAACATTACCATGGATTTCATCACTAAATTGCCAAGGACTGCAAGTGGTTTTGATACTATTTGGGTAATAGTTGATCGTCTCACCAAATCAGCACACTTCCTGCCAATAAGAGAAGATGACAAGATGGAGAAGTTAGCACGACTGTATTTGAAGGAAGTCGTCTCCAGACATGGAATACCAATCTCTATTATCTCTGATAGGGATGGCAGATTTATTTCAAGATTCTGGCAGACATTACAGCAAGCATTAGGAACTCGTCTAGATATGAGTACTGACTATCATCCACAAACTGATGGGCAGAGCGAAAGGACGATACAAACGCTTGAAGACATGCTACGAGCATGTGTTATTGATTTTGGAAACAGTTGGGATCGACATCTACCGTTAGCAGAATTTTCCTACAACAACAGCTACCATTCAAGCATTGAGATGGTGCCGTTTGAAGCACTTTATGGTAGAAAGTGCAGGTCTCCGATTTGTTGGAGTGAAGTGGGGGATAGACAGAATACGGGTCCGGAGATAATACAAGAAACTACCGAGAAGATCATCCAAATTCAACAACGGTTGAAAACCGCCCAAAGTCGACAAAAGAGCTACGCTGACATTAAAAGAAAAGATATAGAATTTGAAATTGGAGAGATGGTCATACTTAAAGTTGAAACCTTGGAAAGGCATTGTTCGATTTGGTAAACGAGGGAAATTAAATCCAAGGTATATTGGACCATTCAGGATTATTGATCGTGTCGGACCAGTAGCTTACCGACTTGAGTTACCTCAACAACTCGCGGCTGTACATAACACTTTCCACGTCTCGAATTTGAAGAAATGTTTTGCTAAAGAAGATCTCACTATTCCATTAGATGAAATCCAAATCAACGAAAAACTTCAATTTATCGAAGAACCCGTCGAAATAAAGGATCGTGAGGTTAAAAGACTTAAGCAAAACAAGATACCAATTGTTAAGGTTCGATGGAATGCTCGTAGAGGACCCGAGTTCACCTGGGAATAAGAAGATCAGATGAAGAAGAAATACCCGCATTTATTTCCAGAAGATACGTCAACACCTCCAACTGCTTAAAATTTCGGGACGAAATTTATTTAACGGGTAGGTACTGTAGTGACCTGAACTTTTCCATGTTTATATATATATTAAATAAAATTGTTATTTACATGATTAAGTGTTTTCAACATGTTAAGCAATCAAACTTGTTAAACTTGATTAATTGAAATAGGTTTCATATAGACAATTGACCACCCAAGTTGACCGGTGATTCACGAACGTTAAAACTTGTAAAAACTATACGATGACATATATATGGTTATATATATAGTTAACATGATTTTATTATAAGTATGTATCTCATTAGGTATTTTAACAATGAGTTATATACATAAAAATGAGACTATTAATTTAAGAAACTCGAAAATGATATATATAACGATTATCGTTATAACAACGTCTTACTAGGTACATATGAATCATATTAAGATATTGATACACTTAGTTAATTATGTTAAATGATAAGTAAATATATTATTAAGTGTATTAACAATGAAATACATATGTAAAAATAAGACTACTAACTTAATGATTTCGAAACGAGACATATATGTAACCATTATCGTTGTAACGACATTTAACTGTATATACATCATACTAAGATATATTATATATCATAATATCATGATAATATAACAATTTAACATCTCATTTGTTATAATAAACAATGGGTTAACAACATTCAACAAGATCGTTAACCTAAAGGTTTCAAAACAACATTTACATGTAACGACTAACGATGACTTAACGACTCAGTTAAAATGTATATACATGTAGTGTTTTAATATGTATTCATACAATTTTGAAATACTTCAAGACACTTATCAAAATACTTCTACTTAACAAAAATGCTTACAATTACATCCTCGTTCAGTTTCATCAACAATTCTACTCGTATGCACCCGTATTCGTACTCGTACAATACACAGCTTTTAGATGTATGTACTATTGGTATATACACTCCAATGATCAGCTCTTAGCAGCCCATGTGAGTCACCTAACACATGTAGGAACCATCATTTGGAAACTAGCATGAAATATCTCATAAAATTACAAAAATATGAGTAATCATTCATGACTTATTTACATAAAAACAAAATTACATATCCTTTATATCTAATCCATACACCAATGACCAAAAACACCTACAAACACTTTCATTCTTCAATTTTCTTCATCTAATTGATCTCTCTCAAGTTCTATCTTCAAGTTCTAAGTGTTCTTCATAAATTCCAAAAGTTCTAGTTTCATAAAATCAAGAATACTTCCAAGATTGCAAGTTTACTTCCAAGTTTTCTAAATCCATTCCAAGTAATCATCCAAGATCAAGAAACCTTTGTTACTTACAGTAGGTTATCTTTCTAATACAAGGTAATAATCATATTCAAACTTTAATTCAATTTCTATAACTATAACAATCTTATTTCGAGTGGAAATCTTACTTGAAATTGTTTTCGTGTCATGATTCTGCTTCAAGAACTTTCAAGCCATCCAAGGATCCTTTGAAGCTAGTTCTATTTTTCTCATTTCCAGTAGGTTTATCCAAGGAACTTGAGGTAGTAATGATGTTCATAACATCATTCAATTCATACATATAAAGCTATCTTATTCGAAGGTTTAAACTTGTAATCACTAGAACATAGTTTAGTTAATTCTAAACTTGTTCGCAAATAAAAGTTAATCCTTCTAACTTGACTTTTAAAATCAACTAAACACATGTTCTATATCTATATGATATGCTAACTTAATGATTTAAAACCTGGAAACACGAAAAACACCGTAAAACCGGATTTACGCCGTCGTAGTAACACCGCGGGCTGTTTTGGGTTAGTTAATTAAAAACTATGATAAACTTTGATTTAAAAGTTGTTATTCTGGGAAAATGATTTTTATTATGAACATGAAACTATATCCAAAAATTATGGTTAAACTCAAAGTGGAAGTATGTTTTCTAAAATGGTCATCTAGACGTCGTTCTTTCGACTGAAATGACTACCTTTACAAAAATGACTTGTAACTTATTTTTCTGACTATAAACCTATAATTTTTCAAATTTAGATTCATAAAATAGAGTTCAATATGAAACCATAGCAATTTGATTCACTCAAAACGGATTTAAAATGAAGAAGTTATGGGTAAAACAAGATTGGATAATTTTTCTCATTTTAGCTACGTGAAAATTGGTAACAAATCTATTCCAACCATAACTTAATCAACTTGTATTGTATATTATGTAATCTTGAGATACCATAGACACGTATACAATGTTTCAACCTATCATGTCGACACATCTATATATATTTCGGAACAACAATAGACACTCTATATGTGAATGTTGGAGTTAGCTATACAGGGTTGAGGTTGATTCCAAAATATATATAGTTTGAGTTGTGATCAATACTGAGATACGTATACACTGGGTCGTGGATTGATTCAAGATAATATTTATTGATTTATTTCTGTACATCTAACTGTGGACAACTAGTTGTAGGTTACTTACGAGGACAGCTGACTTAATAAACTTAAAACATCAAAATATATTAAAAGTGTTGTAAATATATTTTGAACATACTTTGATATATATGTATATATTGTTATAGGTTCGTGAATCAACCAGTGGCCAAGTCTTACTTCCCGACGAAGTAAAAATCTGTGAAAGTGAGTTATAGTCCCACTTTTAAAATCTAATATTTCTGGGATGAGAATACATGCAGGTTTTATAAATGATTTACAAAATAGACACAAGTACGTGAAACTACATTCTATGGTTGAATTATCGAAATCAAATATACCCCTTTTTATTGAGTTTGGTAATCTAAGAATTAGGGAACAGACACCCTAATTGACGCGAATCCTAAAGATAGATCTATTGGGCCTAACAAACCCCATCCAAAGTACCGGATGCTTTAGTACTTTGAAATTTATATCATATCCGAAGGGTGTCCCGGAATGATGGGGATATTCTTATATATGCATCTTGTTAATGTCAGTTACCAGGTGTTCACCATATGAATGATTTTTATCTCTATGTATGGGATGTGTATTGAAATATGAAATCTTGTGGTCTATTGTTACGATTTGATATATATAGGTTAAACCTATAACTCACCAACATTTTTGTTGACGTTTAAAGCATGTTTATTCTCAGGTGAATACTAAGAGCTTCCGTTGTTGCATACTAAAATAAGGACAAGATTTGGAGTCCATGTTTGTATGATATTGTGTAAAAACTGCATTCAAGAAACTGATTTTGATGTAACATATTTGTATTGTAAACCATTATGTAATGGTCGTGTGTAAACAGGATATTAGATTATCATTATTTGATAATCTACGTAAAGCTTTTTAAACCTTTATTTATGAAATAAAGGTTATGGTTTGTTTTAAAAATGAATGCAGTCTTTGAAAAACGTCTCATATAGAGGTCAAAACCTCGCAACGAAATCAATTAATATGGAACGTTTTTAATCAATAAGAACGGGACATTTCAGTTGGTATCCGAGCGTTGGTCTTAGAGAACCAGAATTTTGCATTAGTGTGTCTTATCGAGTTTGTTAGGATGCATTAGTGAGTCTGGACTTCGACCGTGTTTACTTGAAAAATGATTGCTTAACAAATTTTGTTGGAAACTATATATTTTTAACATGTGAATATTATGTGATATATTAATCTCTTAACGTGTTTGATATTATGTGATAGATGTCTACCTCTAGAACAAGTCCCATTGACTCACCTAATAATAATGAAGAGTCAAATGTAAATTGAAATAATTCGTGGACTGATTCATAAGTTCCCGAAGAGGAACCGGAAGAAGAGTCGGAACCGGAAGAAGAATCGGAACCGGAAGAAGAATCGGAACCGGAAGAAGAAATAGAACCAGTGGGGGAAATAATAAAACGGTTAAGTAGAAGAAAATCCTCAACCAACCGACCAAGGTTAATTATGGTCAATGGTGTTTCCGCCAAGGAAGCAAAATATTGGGAGGATTACCAATTCTCCGATGAATCGGATTCCGAGGAGAATTCCGATGATGTTATAGAAATTACCCCAACTGAATTTAAAAAGGCAAAAGAAAATAATAAGGGAAAGGGCATAAAAATAGAGAAATCTAATTCCAACCCCGATGAACTTTATATGTATCGTCAACCCCCGAAGTCCTTAAGTTGTAACAATGACCCGGGAACCTCTAAACCACCAGGTTTTTCTAAACTCTTGTGGAAAACGACAGCTAGTATTAGGGGAACATCATATATCCCTAGAAACTTGGCAAAACGAACCAAAACCGAAGAAGAAGAAATGAGCGAGTCGGAATAAGATAGTTGTATTCGTGTGGTGTAATATATGTAATATAGTGTGCTTATGCTTTATGATATATGTAAAAATTGCTTGTATTAATAAGTATTTTTTTATGAATCTAACTCTTGTCTATTTTACAGTTTAAAAACACAAAATGGATAGAAAACCCAATATTTTAAGAGACCTACCCAGAGACATGATTGATGAAATCTTGTCTAGAGTCGGTCAGAATTCCTCGGCACAACTATTAAAGGCGAGATCAGTTTGTAAGACATTCGAAAAACGTTCCAAGAATGTCTTGGTTTATAAGAGACTTTCGTTTGAAAGATGGGGGATATCACATTGGGAAACCCATAAGTTACGATGTGTTTACTTTGACGCATATATTGCGGGGAACCCAAATGCTATTTTACGCAACGGGTTAAGAAATTATTTTGACTCAATGTATCCGAATATAGGACTTCATGATTTAGAAAAAGCGGCTAACATGCAACATAAAGAAGCATACTATGCTTTCGGGTTAGTAATGTTCGCTTCTCACCAAAGTGAGAAAAAGAACATCGGGCTACAGCTATTAAACAAAACGTTCCCACAAGTGACGGAGTCGGTAATTGGGGTAAGAAATGAGGTTTTTAGGTTATTACGAGACTGTTGGTCATTACGTAACCCTCGTCCCTTTGACGACATTACAACATGCTGTCTTATCAACGGCCATAACGGTTGATGTTATGGGAGGTGTATATAAAATAGCTTTACATTTTACAAGGAAATACTATTAAATACGATACAATTTTACACAAGATATTTATTTATTTATTGAATGGATATACTTAAACCTTGATACAACACTTATAGGCAGTGTACCTAATCGTACAGTAGTGTAGTTTTTAGTAAGTCCGGTTCGTTCCACAGGGAATCTTTTTCACAAAGCTTAACGCTATATTAGTTTAAATTTATAAAAATACAAATATATATAATATTATTATTATAAAGGGGGTTTTTACCGTTTAATGACCGGTTTGTCGATTTTAAAAACTTTAGTTGCAGTTAAAACAAAATGTAAAATATTAAATAAATAAAAGACTTAATTTAAAGCGTAAAGTAAATAACGATAATGAAATTGCGAATAATAAAAGTGCGATAAAATAAACTTGCGATAATTAAAAAGTACGATAATTAAAAGTGCAATTAAATACAATAACAATAAATAAAAATGCGATAATTAGAAGTGCAATTAAATATAAAATAAAGGAAATTAAATATGAAATAAAAGAATTATGCTTATTTAAATTTCCGTAATCATGATGTTTGACGTGTTGATTTTAGTTTTATGCCCATGGGTTAATTGTCCTTTGTCCTGGATTATTTAATATGTTCGTCTGGTTTTTGTCCATAACAGTCCATCAGTCATAAATATAAAGTGCGAGTGTCCTCGTCAAATTATCCTTATACCCGAAGTTTAAATATTCCAACTAATTGGGGACTTAAACTGTAACAAGATTTTAATACTTTGTTTAATAATTACACCAGGATGTCGACTGAGTGTAACCCAAGGTTTTAATACTTTGTTATCAATTATGCCAAGTGTCCTTGTACATAATTTCACCCCTGTTTTAATAATTCTAGTGGCTATTAATCCATTCCCGTGTCCGGTTAAATGAACGATTATTCGTACATATAAATACCCCACCCATCGTGTCCGATCGAGTGTATATGGTTATTTATAGGTACTTCCAATTGTAAATCTTTATATTAAAATTAACAAACTATCATTTAGTTAAACAAATATAAAGCCCATTAATAGCCCATAGTCTAATTTCCACAAGTGTCGTTCTTTTGTCCAAACCTCAATTATGGTACAAAGCCCAATTACCCAATTTTAATATTTTTAGCCCAACATCATGATTACTTCGGATTAAATAAGCATAATAATAACTTAGCTATGAGACATTAAATTAAAAAGGTTGAACATAACTTACAATGATTAAAAATAGCGTAGCGTTACACGAACAGAATTTCGACTTACACCCTTACAACATTCGCTAACATACCCTTATTATTAGGATTAAAATTAAAATTAAATTAAAATATAAATTATAAATATAAATATTACGTATATAGATATAGAGAGATTGATGGATGGATTTTACGTTCACCAAACTGCGAATTTATAGGCCTGTGAACTGAAAAAGGAGCTCATGCGATCGCATGAGCTTTGCACTTCAAGGCCATGCGATCGCATGGCCAGCTGGGGAGGCTCACATTTGGTTGTTTTCTTCTGCCGACGGTTTTATAATATAATATAATATATATATTAATTTTAAGAATTAATTATATATTATATTATATTTATGTGCATAGTTGACTTGTAATTTTTAGTCCGTTGCGTCGAGCGTTGAGAGTTGACTCTGGTCCCGGTTCTGGATTTTTGAACGTCCTTGCGTACAATTTAATATCTTGTACTTTGCGTTTTGAATCTTGTACTCTTGTAATTTTGAGACGTTTCTTATCAATAATTGGAACCTCATTGATTGTATTTTGTACTTTTGAGCTTTTTGGTCGTTTGCGTCTTCAATTCGTCGAATCTGTCTTTTGTCTTCACCTTTTATTATTTAAACGAATATCACTTGTAAATAGAAAAGTTGCAACTAAAATCTTGTCTTTCTTGAGGAATAATGCTATGAAATATATGTTCGTTTTTAGCATTATCAAATATTCTCACACTTGAGCGTTGCTTGTCCTCAAGCAATATAGTCTTGAAATACAAGAATCACTTCTTTATTCTTCACACTTTGTACATCAGTTATTTCTTTACGGCGGTATAAACAATGGTAGTAACAATGTGGTTTACAGTCCCACATGACTATAAAAATTTGATCTTTATGAAAACATTTGATCTTTTAAAAATTAAATCTAGTTTTTACCCTAGATAAGTTTTCCGGAATAACCCTTCACTGGTGTTTGCAAAATATTTTTGTGGGCTTGGTGGGTTTCAGATTTGAAAATTTTAGCTCAAAACTTGCGGTTTTGTATCACCCACTTGCTAACCTTGTATTAGGAAAGCAACACGTCCAGTTTACTTGTCCCGTATATTACCTTTCGGTAAACTACCGTCCGGTTGTAAAGGAAAGCGTTGAACAAGCAACTGTTAAGGCAATGTCCCCTGACATGCTTTTAATTATGGTCTATAACGTGTCGGACACAATTACTATCCTTTGTAGGAGCAATAGTAAAGCTCACCCTTATAATTTGTCGGTCTGGCACAAGGTCCTGTTTTTAACCATGCTATGCAACCACCGTTCTTACGGTTGACACCCGATTTGGTTCAGATGACCTAATGAATTCCAGGTGAATTCCTAGGATTTTACGTTCAATGGTAATGAACGCATTGAAAATGGGTTTTCAGAAAACAAATCGGTTTATAATTTGATCAAAATATTTTCTCGTTCAAGCTCGAGTTTAGATATCATTGAATTCCATGAGTTTGAATTCTCAATCTTTAAGGTCAATCTCTAGAATTGAGTAATATCAGGCTTAAAAGCTGATTTTTAATCTTTAAGGAGATTATCCTTTCTGGGGATCTGATTCATTAGTCTTATCCAACTAATTTGCACGGTGCCCCCCCCATTTTACGAGATAAATCCTTCTCATGGTTAGGATAAATCTGACCACTTGGCGACCCTGTTTAATGCTGAGGTCCGTGGATTTCCTACTGATTTTAGTGATGACTTTTCTAGGTTTTTCGTCAACCTACAGCTGGTCTGGACGACAACTTCATGACCTAAATCAAGAAGCGTGTTTCTTTTTCGGAAGACTTTACTTCCTTTTAATGATGGAATTGATTCATCGTGTAGATCCATCTCTTCTTTTCTTTCATCGGGTAAAATAGTTTAGTTTAGTCCAAAGCAAAAGTATTTTCAGTTATTTGTTACAGAAATATGTGACATATGTTTAAGATAACTTGGTAATTTTTCCCACACTTGGCTTTTATTTTCCTTTTTTTTGTCCTCTATTTCATTTTAAATGAATTTTAACATTTTGGTTTATTTCTCACTTTATGTCCTTTCTGAGGTAACAATAATTTCGGTGTTAACACCTAGTTTTATCGTTCATAAATATGTATAAACATGATTTTGAGTTCATTTAATTGAAAATTTTGAAAAATTTTACTAGAATTGGGTAGTCAGTATATAAGACTAGGGCTGTTCTTTATCATCAGAGAGCACTAGATTCTAATACAACTACTACGTTACTAGTATTTTTAATGGTAACCAAGTGTTTAAGATAAAAATTTTAAAAATCCGAAAGAATTTAACTCCTTCCCACACTTAAGATCTTGCAATGCCCTCATTTGCAAGAAATCAGTAACAATTTAAATTATTGAGGGTGATTAGCGTAGAAATGATTAAATTTTACCAAAGTTTCCAAACATATTGGCGTTTGTTTGCTGAATGATAAATGGTGCATATCATTTGATCATTTCGTCTGTTGTTACATCACATTTATTTGTCATCTTGTCGTCAAAATTAGTAGCTTTTGCTGAACTTAATGCCAGTCTTTGAAAATGCGCTGTTTTACCCTGTTTTGTACAATTTACAATATACATACATACAAATATAAACATGCATGGCAATTTGAAATGGGACTTAATATCCCACTTTCAAATCCTAAATGTGAAATATTAGTACACAATAATAATAAAAATGATAAAGATTACATAAGTATATTCAATAACATAAGTTTAAACATGAATAAGTAAAAAGATAAAAACATAAAAATCATATAAATAACCAAATGGAACTAAATCAGTCTGGATATGGGTTCCAGTTTATCTCGTCAGGTGGGTTCCATTGTTGGTTATAGGTGTTTTGATAGGCTTGGTTATAGTCATACCGGTTAAAGGGTGGTCGGATATCGGGGCTATGTGGCGGAAAATGAGCAGGTCGAGTAGGTACGTAATTATTTGGTACCTGATATGATAGCTGGCTCATGATTTGGTGCTGATGAACTAACCAGCTATCGTGTTGGCATCGCCTATAATCCTCGTATACTCGCTCGGAGTTCCACTGCTCATACATACTATGTCTGGCCGCGTTCGTCATTGCTTCCTCATCTATACGAACGTGGACGTCAAGAATAGCATCTCGAAAGACATCCCTAATGTCTTCCGCCTCCTCCATTTCCTCGTCTGAGCCTCTCTCTACCTGAGGATGAGATCCCTCATAGGGTACTGCCTCATTACGTCTACTTTTCAATACCTTAGCACCCACATAAACTTTCAATCCTAAGGGCTCAACCTGTTCTCTACAAAGCTGTAATGGACCCCATTGGTTCCTATCAACACCTAAATACTCTCCAATGAGAGTAACAAAAATACCTCCTCCTATTATACTCCCGTCCTGCATTCCCTCTACCATTTTAGATAAATAAAAAGCAACACAGTAAGGGATATTGACAAAGCTTCTAGGATCCCGAATACACTTTAGGTAGAATAAATCATGTAAGGTAATTTTTTCTTTATTAAGACCTCTCTGTGTAATCGAGTTAGCTAAAAATCTATGAATAATACGAAGCTCGGCTCTGTCAATATGTGTATAGGAGTGTCCTCCTGCTCGTGTAAAAACATCAAAATGTGACATACGCCTCCAAATGGCGTCAGCGTCAAAGTTACTATCTACCCTTTCACCATAATGAATCAAATTTGTACAATCGGGTAATAGCAACTCACCAGGAGTATATATCTGTAAGGCCCTGGCCATGTCCAGCATAGACATTCTGTACATCCTACCGCCAAGGATAAACCTAATAAATCTTCTATCATCTATTCTAACTATATTTGTATCAAGTGATACAATACTCATCAACTCAACACACCATTCCTTATATACAGGTCTACGAATGGTGAAAAGACGTTCCCAATCTGTAAAAGAAGAACTGCCATACCTTTGAACTAAAAGCTGTCTAACACGGTCAGCTAGATGGACCGTTTCCAAAGGGGCCCAATCGATTACCCTTGGCACCTCTACATTTTTTGTTACCAATTTGAATTTGTTCCTGTGATATGTCTCGTAATCTCTCCATCTCCTATCAAATCTCAGATTAGGATGCAGAGTGTGCTCAGGAATCGTTGGGAATTCTACTGGCGGCCTCATTGGGAATACTATTAATTCATCAACAAATTGTACCAGATCATAATAAGGTATGTGCTGATCAGGCTGTTGTTGTGGTTCTTGTTCGTGTTGCATTTCTGGTTCTGGTTCTGGTGCTGGTGTTGGTCGTCTAGATGATGATGCTCCTGAACCTCCAGTATCGGCTTTCTACAAAACACATTAAACACAAAATTTGTGCATTCAAATATGCGTTAGTGTTAGCAAAATAACAACTTAAAACAATCACTATAACATGTTAAATCAAAATTAAACTTATACACATTTTCACAATTTTTCACAATTCTACACTTTTCAAATAAGCACATATGAAAATGTATACAAAGTTCATAAGCATTTAACTCAAATAACATGTCAAAATAGTCATTACTAATAATTAAACAAGTCTCAAATGGCAATTACATCAAATTAATCAAGTTCATGAATTTTGGACTTAAAAAGTCCACTTTAATATCCAAAAATCATATTTAGGATCAATGTTTCGATCATTTAACTATCTAAACATGTTACACTACTCAATTTAGCAATAATTCATGAAAAAAATTGGCCATAACCTGTTTATATCAAAAAGCCCCAAATTGCTCAAGAACACAAACCCTAGATTTCTAAAAATTTTGAAGTTTTTGGCTTCAAATCATGTTAAATAGCATCAATCTAGGTTATACATGCATAAAATACTAACAATTTAACACTAATTACACTAGAAATTAACAAAATTGCATTAGGTAAAAAATTGGTAATTATCACAAAAACTAGGAATTTATAGAGTTTAGGGGTGTAATTTTTACCATTTTGCTGAAGAATGAGAATCTAGGCATGATTAGAGCAAGAAAAATGACGAATTACGGTGGAAAAATGATGAAATTTGGTGAAGATTTGAGGTATTTTTCGTGTATGTGTGTGTGAAGTGGTAAAGAACACAGCTCGCTGGCTGTTTTGAGTCTGGCCAGATTTTTCCCTCCATGCGATCGCATGGAGGTATAGGGAGAATCCCATGCGATCGCATGGGTGCCCGGCTACAGTGATTTCAGCTTTTTTTTTATATATCTTATACTAATTAAAACAATTAAGTAATTAATTTTAAAATTTTGTTTCCCTTGTTATTTAGGACGAGGTCGTTTCGGATCGATGTCCTAGTCCGTCCTTTGACAAAATTTTAAAATTTGTCTTTTTGTAGCGATTGTTTTAAAAGCTAAGATTTTTAGGGTTTTTTTTAATGCTTTTGGCATACTTTAATTCAATAAGATTAAAAATAATGATAATAAAAGTTCTCGTCCCTCCCTCGGGTAAAGCAATTTCGGTTCAATGACCTAGTCTTCAACTTACGACGAATTTTAAAAATCATATTTTTAACTTAGCGAAATAAAGTAAATTTTTGTTTTTAAATTCACACAACTTAAATATAAAATTCAAAATTAATATTAAAAATTCACACCAAACTTAATTTAAAAATTCATATTATAAAATCACACCAAACTTATATTATATTTTTCAAATATTTACAATTTTAAATATATTGTTTTTACAAAGTTTACAATATTAATTTAAGATTTATATATTAATTTTAAAAACATGGTAAAAATAAAATTAAAAATCTTTTTGGCTTTTTATCCCACTTTAATCAATCAAATATTATCAAAAATATACGCCCCTCTTTTCGGTAAAGTAATTTCGGTTCCATGACCTAATTTAACTCATGATGAATTTTTGAAATATTTTGTGTTGATTGATTAAAGATATTTATACCTTAAGAATAAACGTTAAATTTCGCAGTGATGCAATAAATTTTTGAATGATATCAATAATTTCGGTCGCCAAACCTAATTTTATTTAATACCAATTTAATACTTTATAGAGAACAAATTAGCGTTTATTATCAAAAGGTTAAAAATAAAAAAAAAATAAAAACTGTACAGACTTACCTGTGAGATAGTATTCTTAGTTATATGATCTATCCAATTCATAAGATAGTCAGTTTAATTGGTTTTCCATGGCTACATAGGCGTAACCTCGAGCATTCAGTGTTTTTTCTTCTAAACATATGAACGGTCCGTATCTGCATAAAGTAACAAATTTGGTATTTGAATAGGTTTGATTATTTGAACATTTACCTCCATGTGACCATTTTCCGCATTTGTGACATCTTTCTAGGTGTCGTGCTCTTCTTTTCGCTTCGGATTTTGATTTTCCTTTACCAAATTGTAACTTATTATCTTCGCATCTGGATTCTTTTCTTACTCCGTCCAATCTTTCTCTGATTACTGATACTATTTCACTCGGAAGTGTGTCATTATTACGTTTAGTGATCAAAGCGTGTAGCATTAGACCATGGTTTAGTTCACAGGCAGTCTTCATTTCGTAAAAACCTAAAAAAATAAAAATTCAGAATGGGGGGAGAAGACTAGTTCTTTAGGGTCTGCTAGGGAAAGACCGTTCGGGTTCCATTTTCGAGAACTACACGAAAACAGACAATCTAACTCTAACAGAAATACATATTATCCTTTAAAGACTTGATTCTCCCCACACTTAGTTAGCTGTGGTATCGAAATTATGATTAACTTCATTGTCGAATTCCATCGGACTATCTATGTAGTGTTTAACTTTGTGACCATTAACTTTAAGTTCAATCCCATTTGAAATTATTAATTTTATCGTTCCGTATGGGAAAACTCTTTTGACTATGAATGGTCCAGACCATCTTGATTTCAATTTTCCAGGAAATAGCTTGAATCGTGAATTGAAAAGAAGAACTCTGTCTCCTTCTTTAAATTCTTTTAAACTTCTGATTCTTTTATCATGCCATTTCTTCGTTCTTTCTTTATAGATTAATGAATTTTCGTATGCTTCATGTCTTAACTCTTCTAATTCGTTTAGTTGACTTAATCGTAGACGTCCAGCTTCATGTATATCAAGATTACATGTCTTCAAAGCCCAAAATGCTTTGTGTTCAATTTCTACTGGAAGATGACATGCTTTTCCATAAACAAGTCTAAAAGGTGTGGTTCCAATTGGAGTTTTGTAGGCTGTTCTAAAAGCCCAGAGTGCATCCTCCAATTTAATGGACCATTCCTTCGGATTTGATCCTACGGTTTTCTCTAGAATACGTTTTAAAGCTCGGTTGGTATTTTCAACTTGTCCACTTGTTTGTGGATGATATGCGGTGGAGATTTTATGAGTTACTCCATATCTTTTAAGAACTTTCTCAAGTTGATTATTACAGAAATGAGTACCCCGATCACTTATTAAAGCTTTCGGTGTTCCAAACCTTGCAAAAAGATGTTTTAAAAAGTTGACTACAACTCGTGCATCGTTAGTTGGGAGAGCTTGTACTTCCGCCCATTTAGATACATAATCAATGGCAACGAGAATATAGAGATTATTATGAGATTTTGGAAATGGTCCCATAAAGTCAATACCCCAAATGTCAAATACTTCACATACTTGTATGACATTTTGTGGCATTTCATCACGTTGACTTATTTTTCAGGCCCTTTGACATGCATTACAGGATTTGCAAAGAAGGTGTGCGTCTTTGTAAATTGTGGGCCAATAGAATCCAGCTTCATAAACTTTTCTTGCTGTTAGTTGAGGCCCATAATGCCCTCCTGTTGGTCCTGTGTGACAATGGTTTAAAATTTTACTAGCTTCATCTCCGAATACACATCGGCGTATTATTCCATCTGGACAACTTTTAAACAGATGTGGATCTTCCCAAAAATAGTATTTTATATCACTGAAGAATTTCTTTCGTTTTTGGTACGATAATCCTTTTTCAAGGAATCCACATACTAAATAATTTGCATAGTCTGCAAACCATGGAATTTCATTATAATCTATCTTCAATAGATATTCATCAGGAAAGTTGTCTTGTATGGCCGATTCATTTAGAACTTCTAATTCGGGATTTTCAAGACGAGAAAGATGATCAGCGGCGAGATTTTCTGCTCCTCTTTTATCTCGGATTTCAATATCAAACTCTTGTAAGAGTAAGATCCAACGGATTAATCTTGGTTTAGCATCTTGTTTCGAAAATAGGTATCTAAGAGCAGAATGGTCGGTATAGACCACCGTTTTTGCTAGAACGAGATATGAACGAAATTTGTCAAAAGCAAAGACAATAGCAAGGAGTTCTTTTTCAGTAGTTGTGTAATTTCTTTGTGCTCCTTGTAACGTCTTACTAGCATAATATATAGGTTGAAATTATTTTTCAATCCTTTATCCTAAAACGGCTCCCATTGCAAAATCACTTGCATCGCACATTAGTTCAAATGGTAGATTCCAATTTGGTGTTATCATGATCGGTGCATTAGTGAGTTTCTTTTTAAGAATATTAAAAGATTTGATACATTCATCTGAAAAGATGAATGGAGCATCCTTTTCTAGGAGTTTATTCATAGGAGTGGCAATTTTAGAAAAATCTTTTATGAAACGTCGGTAAAAACCGGCATGCCCTAGAAAACTCCTAACTCCTCTAACATTGGTGGGATGTGGAAGTTTAGCAATTACATCAACTTTAGCTCTATCCACTTCAATTCCTTCCTTCGAAATTTTATGACCAAGAACGATGCCTTCTTTAACCATGAAATGGCATTTCTCCCAATTAAGTACTAGATTTGATTGTTCGCATCTAATAAGCATTCGTTCCAGATTAACTAGACATGATTCAAATGTATCACCGAAGACTGAAAAGTCATCCATGAAAACTTCCATGCATTCTTCTATCATGTCATGAAAAATCGCCATCATGCACCTTTGAAAGGTTGCAGGGGAGTTGCAAAGTCCAAATGGCATGCGTTTGTAAGCAAAAGTACCATAAGGGCACGTGAATGTGGTTTTCTCTTGATCTTCGGGTGCTATTGGAATTTGAAAATATCCGGAAAATCCACCTAGAAAACAATAGTAACTATTTTCGGCTAGCCTTTCCAACATTTGATCAATGAAAGGTAAGGGAAAGTGATCTTTTCTGGTGGCGTCATTTAATTTTCTATAATCAATACATACACGCCATCCTGTTACAGTCCTAGTAGGAATAAGCTCATTTTTTTCATTTGTAATGACAGTCATGCCACCCTTCTTAGGTACGCATTGAACTGGGCTTACCCATGGACTATCAGAAATTGGATAAATTAGACCTGCGTCTAGCAGTTTAATAATCTCTTTCTTAACTACATCTTGCATATTAGGATTTAGTCTTCGTTGGTGTTGCACATACGTTTTATGACCTTCTTCCATAAGGATTTTATGTGTGCAATACGAAGGACTTATTCCTTTAATATCATGAATCCTCCATACAATGGCTGGTTTATGAGCTTTCAACACAGAAATGAGTTGTGATTTCTCATTTTCAGTAAGAGAAGACGATATTATTACAGGTAATTCAGATTCACCATGTAAATAAGCGTATTCCAAATGGTTTGGAAGTGGCTTTAACTCTAATTTCGGAGGTTCTTCTATCGATGATTTATATCGATATCTGTCTTCTTCTTTTAGCATTTGAATTTCTTCTGTTGTTGGTTCATATCCATTAGCTATAAGTGTAGCTAATATTTCAGCTTCATTAATTGGTTCATTACCTTATCCTAAAGAACATTCTCCTGTTCCTTGTAATTCTGGAAATTCTTCTAATAATTCTGCATGTGAATCTATAGTTTGAATATAATAACATGTATCATCTGCAGATTGAGGTTGTTGCATTGCTTTATCAACTGAAAAGGTAACACTCTTGTCCTCTATACTTAGGGTCAATTTCTTACCGAACACGTCTATCATTGCTTTAGCCGTGTTTAAGAATGGTCTTCCTAATATGAGAGGAACTTGAGAATCTTCTTCCATGTCCAGAACAACAAAATCTACTGGAAATACTAAAGTACCAACTTTAACTAGCATGTTCTCCATTATCCCTCTAGGATATTTTATTGATCGATCGGCTAGTTGTATACTTATTCTTGTTGGTTTCAATTCTCCAAGGTCTAGTTTAATGTATAGTGAAAATGGCATTAAATTTATACTAGCACCTAAGTCTGCCAATGCTTCTATTGAACTAAGACTACCCAGAAAATATGGAATTGTGAAACTTCCTGGATCAGATAGTTTTTCTGGTATCTTATTCAACAGCACTGCTGAACAATTAGCGTTCATAGTAACAGCCGAGAGTTCTTCCATTTTCTTTCTATTCGTGATCAGATCTTTCAAGAATTTAGCATATCTAGGCATTCCTGAAATCACATCAATGAAAGGAAGATTTACATTTATTTGTTTAAACATATCCAAGAATTTGGATTGCTCGGCTTCAAGTTTCTCTTTCTTCATTTTACTCGAGTAAGGAAGTGGTGGTTGGTATGGTTTAACATAAGGTTTAGCCTTAACTGTGTTATCTTCATTAACCTTTTCAACTACCGGTTCTTTTTCCTTATCTTGATGAGGTTGTGGTTCTTGTGGAGTAGGAATAGCTTCATCAAAAGTTACGGGTATTTCAGGTGGTTTAAGTGTTGTACCATTTCTTGTGGTAATGACTTTAGCTGTTTCATTCCGGGGGTTAGCATTTGTATCACTAGGTAGACTTCCCGATTTTCTTTCACCTATTAATCTTGCTAGGTTACTTACTTCTTATTCCAGATTTTGAATAGAAGCTTGTTGATTTCTAAATGCTTGAGCATTTTGTTCATTGGTTTGTTTTTGAGATGTGAAAAGCTGCGTTTGAGTTTCAACTAGCTTCGTCATCATATCTTCTAAATTCGGCTTTTTATCATCGGTTTGTTGTGGTGGTTTGTTTTGAAAATTAGGTCTTTGCTGGTTGTAAGTATTATTGGATACTTGTTGATTGCTAGGACCTTGTTGGTTGTTGTATGGAATATTTCGGTTATAATTCTGATTTTGATTGTAAATAGGTCTTGGCGGTTGATAATTATTCTGATAATTATTTCCAGGTCTTTGGTTTAGATATGAAACATTCTCTCTTTGTTCCATTGTTAGTTCAATACTGAGACAATCTTTTGTCAAATGTTGTCCTCCACACTGCTCACAACTAATTCGTATTGAGTGAATATCCTTAGTCATCTTTTCCATTCGTCTCTCGACAGCATCTATCTTTGCAGAAATGGAATCTAAGTCATGGCTAGAATCGGCTCTAGCTGCTTTAGATGATCTAACGATATCTTTTTCTTGGTGCCACTCATGTGAGTGGGAAGCAGTGTTATCAATAATTTTATAAGCATCAGTTTCGGTTTTCTTCATAATGGAACCACCAGCTGCTATATCTATGTCTTTCCTTGTAGTGATGTCGCATCCTTGGTAGAATATTTGTACTATTTGACAGGTATCTAAACCATGTTGCGGACATCCTCTTAATAACTTTCCAAATCTTGTCCACGCCTCATATAGAGTTTCATTCGGTTTCTGTGTAAACGTAACAATTTCTCCTTGAAGTCTTACGGCTTTAGATGCAGGAAAGAATTGTTTAAGAAATTTTTCAACTAAAACGTCCCATGTATCAATCGCCCCTTCAGGTAACGATTCCAACCAATCTTTGGCTTCTCCCTTTAAAGTCCAGGAAAATAACATGAGATATATCTGTTCATCCTCCACTTCTCGGATTTTAAATAGTGTGCAGATCCTATTAAAGGTACGAAGATGTTCATTTGGATCTTCCTTTGGCGCACCACTAAATTGGCATTGATTAGTCAACATGTGTAGAATTTGTCCTTTGATTTCATAATCTGGCGCATTAATGTCTGGATGAGTAATTGCGTGACCTTGGCCAGTGCGTTTAGCTCTCATTCAGTCTTCCATACTTAAAGGTTCCAGATTCTCCATAATTGAATTTGTTGAATCGAAATCACTAGAGGATTCTGATTTAATGGTTCGTTCCTCAACAATCTCTGTTTGAATGATTGGTGGTTCCGGAGGAAAATTTAATGGTTCAGGATCTATGAATCGTCCCTGAATATTCTCCGGATTCTCAATTGTGAGGTCGGGTTCAAAAAATGGATTATCGGAAATTTGAATTGGAGTACTTGGTCGACTGGATGAAGATTCTAAAGAAAAATCAACGGCGGTAATATTTGCTAAATGTCTTGATCTAGTTACAGGTGGTGAACTTACAAAAGGTGGTGAACATCTTGATCGGTGCATTCACTGAATATCCTATTAGTTTTTAAAAAGGAAAGAAAAATTATATAAGTTATCCAATCAATAGACTTTTCTGATTTTGCTCACGTTTCGAATAGCCAAAAGATGCAGCAGAGGGGCAGGATTCGTTTGGTCTCAATATAATTGAGGACTGTTTGGCTCCAATAACCAGGTCCACGTACAAATCCAACTATTACTACGAACCAGAAAATTTTGATGTCTATCAATTTAACCACTTAAAATAAATTTTCGTAATTTTAAGAAATTTAGATAAGAAGTAGAATAAAAATCTATGTCCTAAAAACTAGAATAGCGAGAAATAAGAAAGAAAAAGAGTGCGTCGGAAAAAATCGAAAAATAAAAATAAGAAAGAAAAAGAGTGACTTATAGAACTTAAAAACACTCGACTAACCCAACCTTATTACTATCACTAATTTAAAATTATAATCGCAAATTGAGATTACTAATTAGAATGATAATTGATACATAGGTAAAAGGCGTCGAGAAATAAGAAAATAGCGCGTCTAAACTTAAAAAGGAACTAAAAATTTAAAACTAAAAGTTGCGTCTTAAAGCTTACAAGTAAAACTATATCCCAAATGGAAATAACTTAAAAAGGTACTAAAACTTAAAAAGGCGTCGCAAAATTCTAAAGCACCTAAATCTTAGTCTAAAGAAAAAGCACTTAAGGGATTTTACGGCAAGGCCTAAAAATCTAGAAATAAAAATAACTATGACAAAAACTATGAATTAAAAATAAATACGAGCGAAAAATACAAAAATTACGCTAAAACTATTAAAAAGGGACAAAATATAAAAATATATAAAAAGTTGTAAAAATTACAATTTTTATAAAAATATTATTTTTATATTATTTATTTTATAAAACTATTAATTTTATAAATTATTAAAACTAATTTAGACTTAAAATACAAATTATAAATAAACTAAACTAAATAATAAAATAATTATAACCTAATTAGGGTTATTAATTAATAATTATTATTATTATAAACCCTAATTTCGTACAGCTTATGTTTCAGACGAGTCAAATCACTCCATGCGATCGCATTGAGTGTATGCTATATATTCATGCGATCGCATGAAGTAGAAAATCGGGCCAGATGAGTTGCGCTGCTACAGTGTAGCCCGTAAACTTTTATATTTTTTTTTTCTGTTTTGCTGTTTTGATGTTTTATAAAAAAAACACAATATTTAAATAAAATTTATATTTTTAAATACTAAAAATAAAAATAAAGAAACTTTATAAAACTTATATATTTAACAAACTCTTAAAAATATATAAATTTTTGTTTTTCTTTTTATATTTTTGAATTTTTAAAACGTATTTTTACAAAAACGTATTTTTATAAAAGTAAACTAAAAATAACAATCTTTTTTTTATATATAGCGTTGCGCTTCCGGCTTTTAAGCTAAATTTTTAAGTTCCCCGGCAGCGGCGCCAAAAATACTTGATGTTATGCGAGGTGTATATAAAATAGCTTTATATTTTACAAGGAAATACTATTAAATACGATACAATTTTACACAAGATATTTATTTATTTATTGAATGGATATACTTAAACCTTGCTATAACACTTATAGGCAGTGTACCTAATCGTACAGTAGTGTAGTTTTTAGTAAGTCCGGTTCGTTCCATATGGAATCTTTTTCACAAAGCTTAACGCTATATTAGTTTAAATTTATAAAAATACAAATATATATAATATTATTATTATAAAGGGGGTTTTTACCGTTTAATGACCGGTTTGTCGATTTTAAAAACTTTAGTTGCAGTTAAAACAAAATGTAAAATATTAAATAAATAAAAGACTTAATTTAAAGCGTAAAGTAAATAACGATAATGAAATTGCGAATAATAAAAGTGCGATAAAATAAACTTGCGATAATTAAAAAGTACGATAATTAAAAGTGCAATTAAATACAATAACAATAAATAAAAATGCGATAATTAGAAGTGCAATTAAATATAAAATAAAGGAAATTAAATATGAAATAAAAGAATTATGCTTATTTAAACTTCCGTAATCATGATGTTTGACGTGTTGATTTTAGTTTTATGCCCATGGGTTAATTGTCCTTTGTCCTGGATTATTTAATATGTCCGTCTGGTTTTTGTCCATAACAGTCCATCAGTCATAAATATAAAGTGCGAGTGTCCTCGTCAAATTATCCTTATACCCGAAGTTTAAATATTCCAACTAATTGGGGACTTAAACTGTACCAAGATTTTAATACTTTGTTTAATAATTACACCAGGATGTCGACTGAGTGTAACCCAAGGTTTTAATACTTTGTTATCAATTATGCCAAGTGTCCTTGTACATAATTTCACCCCTGTTTTAATAATTCTAGTGGCTATTAATCCATTCCCGTGTCCGGTTAAATGAACGATTATTCGTACATATAAATACCCCGCCCATCGTGTCCGATCGAGTGTATATGGTTATTTATAGGTACGTCCAATTGTAAATCTTTATATTAAAATTAACAAACTATCATTTAGTTAAACAAATATAAAGCCCATTAATAGCCCATAGTCTAATTTCCACAAGTGTCGTTCTTTTGTCCAAACCCCAATTATGGTACAAAGCCCAATTACCCAATTTTAATATTTTTAGCCCAACATCATGATTACTTCGGATTAAATAAGCATAATAATAACTTAGCTACGAGACATTAAATTAAAAAGGTTGAACATAACTTACAATGATTAAAAATAGCGTAGCGTTATACGGACAGAATTTCGACTTACACCCTTACAACATTCGCTAACATACCCTTATTATTAGGATTAAAATTAAAATTAAAATTAAAATATAAATTATAAATATAAATATTACGTATATAGATATAGAGAGATTGATGGATGGATTTTACGTTCACCAAACTGCAAATTTATAGGCCTGTGAACTGAAAAAGGAGCTCATGCGATCGCATGAGCTTTGCTCTTCAAGGCCATGCGATCGCGTGGCCAGCTGGGGAGGCTCACATTTGGTTGTTTTCTTCTGCCGACGGTTTTATAATATAATATAATATATATATATATTAATTTTAAGAATTAATTATATATTATATTATATTTATGTGCATAGTTGACTTGTAATTTTTAGTCCGTTGCGTCGAGCGTTGAGAGTTGACTCTGGTCCCGGTTCTGGATTTTCGAACGTCCTTGCGTACAATTTAATATCTTGTACTTTGCGTTTTGAATCTTGTAATCTTGTAATTTTGAGACGTTTCTTATCAATAATTGGAACCTCATTGATTGTATTTTGTACTTTTGAGCTTTTTGGTCGTTTGCGTCTTCAATTCGTTGAATCTGTCTTTTGTCTTCACCTTTTATTATTTAAACGAATATCATTTGTAAATAGAACAGTTGCAACTAAAAGCTTGTCTTTCTTGAGGAATAATGCTATGAAATATATGTTCGTTTTTAGCATTATCAACGGTTATGTTCCACAAGACCAAGGATGGGAAGTAGTCCTAGTAAAACCAGAATGCATGACTTGTTTCTGGACGTATGAATTACGTGTCTTTATTGCCTTTGCTGAACGACTTGTGTACTAGCTAGAATTATCTTCACAACTATCTTGTATCAAAGTTATTGTGTGCTATATTTCATGCTTTATGTAAAATAAGCGGTATTGTAAGTTTGTAAAATATTGTATAAAAGTTTGAACGTGAAATATTATTATAATCAGTTTTTCATATAGAATTGTAGTAGTTGAATTGTATATTAGCTACTAAGTATGAACTTAACGGGTAGGTACTACCCGAATTTAAACTTATAAAATGCTAATATGAAGAAAAAGCTTTTATAAATGAGTTCATATTATGCTACGAAATACTATTAACTACTCTTAATATTCTGTATGATTAACTTGTTCCATTTGACTATTTTGAAGGAAATGGCAACGACTACTCGACACACCGTGAATATGAATGAAGAGGAATTTCGTACTTTTCTAGCATCAAACATAGCCGCAGTACAGGCTGCGCTAAATACCAACAATAACCTTGGATCTAGCAGTACAGGAAATCGTGTAGGATGCACCTACAAAGAATTCACTGCCTGCAAACTTTTGGAATTTGATGGAACCGAAGGACCGATCGGATTGAAATGGTGGACCGAGAAGGTCGAATCGGTGTTTGCCATAAGTAAGTGTACTGAAGAGGACAAAGTGAAGTACGCTACGCATATCTTCACAGGTTCTGCGTTAACATTGTGGAATACCTATCTAGAGTAAGTGGGATAAGATGATGCGTACGCACTACCGTGGTCAGCATTCAAGCACTTGATGAACGAGAAGTACCGTCCCAGAACCGAGGTCAATAAGCTCAAGACAGAACTTAGAGGGTTATGAGCCCAAGGATTTGATATTACCACGTACGAAAGACGATTCACAGAATTGTGCCTATTGTGTCCGGGAGCGTTCGAAGATGAGGAAGAGAAGATCGACGCGTTTGTGAAAGGATTACCGGAAAGAATCCAAGAAGATATAAGTTCACACGAGCCCGCCTCCATACAACAGGCATGTAGAATGGCTCACAAACTAGTGAACTAGATTGAGGAAAGAATTAAAGAACAGACGGCTGAAGAGGCCAATGTGAAGCAAGTCAAAAGAAAGTGGGAGGAAAACGGTGATAAGAATCACCAATACAACAACAACAGCAATTACAATAATAATCGCAACAATTATCCCAACAATCGCAACATCAATCGCAACTACAACAAACGGCCCAACAACAACAGTAACAACAACAACAACAACAACAACAACAACAACAACAACAACAACAACAACAACAACAACAACAACAACAGCAACTACAACAATCGTCCCAACAACAATAACAACCGCAACAACAATAACAATCAGAAGCAGCTATGCCAAAGGTGTGAAAAGTATCACTCAGGGTTCTGCACCAAATTTTGCAACAAGTGTAAAAGAAATCGTCATAGTGTGGCGAAGTGTGAGGTCTACGGACCAGGGGTTAATAGAACGAAAGGAACAAATGGTGTCGGAATGAGTAATGGCAGAGCAAGTAGTGTCGGAGCAAGTTATGCCAATGTAGTTTGTTATAAATGTGGAAAACCGGGCCACATTATTAGAAATTGCCCGAACCAGGAGAACACGAATATACAAGGCCGCGGAAGAGTTTTCAATATTAATGCGGTAGAGGCACAGGAAGACCCGGAGCTTGTTACGGGTACGTTTCTTATTGACAATAAATCTGCTTACGTTTTATTTGATTCGGGTGCGGATAGAAGCTATATGAGTAGAGATTTTTGTGCTAAATGAAGTTGTCCATTGACACCGTTGGATAGTAAATTTTTACTCGAATTAGCAAATGGTAAATTAATTTCAGCAGATAATATATGTCGGAATCGAGAAATTAAACTGGTTAGCGAAAAATTTAAGATTGACTTGATACCAGTAGAGTTAGGGAGTTTTGATGTGATAATCGGTATGGACTGGTTGAAAGAAGTGAAAGCAGAGATCGTTTGTTACAAAAATGCAATTCGCATTATACGAGAAAAAGGAAAACCCTTAATGGTGTACGGAGAAAAGGGCAACACAAAGCTACATCTTATTAGTAATTTGAAGGCACAAAAACTAATAAGAAAAGGTTGCTATGATGTTCTAGCACACGTCGAGAAAGTACAAACTGAAGAAAAGAGCATCAATGATGTTCCCGTCGCAAAAGAATTTCCCGATGTATTTCCGAAAGAATTACCGGGATTACCTCCACATCGATCCATTGAATTTCAAATAGATCTTGTACCAGGAGCTGCACCAATAGCTCGTGCTCCTTACAGACTCGCACCCAGCGAGATGAAAGAACTGCAAAGCCAATTACAAGAACTTTTAGAGCGTGGTTTCATTCGACCAAGTACATCACCGTGGGGAGCTCCTATTTTGTTTGTCAAGAAGAAAGATAGTACATTCAGGTTGTGTATCGACTACCGAGAGTTGAACAAACTTAACATCAAGAACCGCTACCCACTACCGAGAATCGACGACTTATTTGATCAACTACAAGGCTCGTCTGTTTATTCAAAGATTGACTTACGTTCCGGGTATCATCAAATGCGGGTGAAAGAAGATGATATTCCAAAGACTGCTTTCAGAACACGTTACGGTCATTACGAGTTTATGGTCATGCCGTTTGGTTTAACTAATGCACCAGCTGTGTTCATGGACCTTATGAACCAAGTGTGTGGACCATGCCTTGACAAGTTTGTCATTGATGACATACTTATTTACTCAAAGAATAACCAAGAACACAGTGAACATTTGAGAAAGGTGTTAGAAGTATTGAGGAAGGAAGAATTGTACGCTAAATTTTCAAAGTGTGCATTTTGGTTGGAAGAAGTTCAATTCCTCGGTCACATAGTGAACAAAAAAGGTATTAAGGTGGATCCGGCAAAGATAGAAACTGTTGAAAAGTGGGAAACCCCGAAAACTCCGAAACACATACGCCAGTTTTTAGGACTAGCTGGTTACTACAGAAGGTTCATCCAAGACTTTTCCAGAATAGCAAAACCCTTGACTGCATTAACGCATAAAGGGAAGAAATTTGAATGGAAGGATGAACAAGAGAAAGCGTTTCAGTTATTGAAGAAAAAGCTAACTACGGCACCTATATTGTCATTGCCTGAAGGGAATGATGATTTTGTGATTTATTGTGATGCATCAAAGCAAGGTCTCGGTTGTGTATTAATGCAACGAACGAAGGTGATTGCTTATGCATCTAGACAATTGAAGATTCCCGAGCAAAATTATACGACGCATGATTTGGAATTAGGCGCGGTTGTTTTTGCATTAAAGACTTGGAGGCACTACTTATATGGGGTCAAAAGTATTATATATACCGACCACAAAAGTCTTCAACACATATTTAATCAGAAACAACTGAATATGAGGCAGCGTAGGTGGATTGAATTATTGAATGATTACGACTTTGAGATTCGTTACCACCCGGGGAAGGCAAATGTGGTAGCCGACGCCTTGAGCAGGAAGGACAGAGAACCCATTCGAGTAAAATCTATGAATATAATGGTTCACAATAACCTTACTACTCAAATAAATGAGGCGCAACAAGGAGTTTTAAAAGAGGGAAATTTAAAGGATGAAATACCCAAAGGATCGGAGAAGCATCTTAATATTCGGGAAGACGGAACCCGGTATATGGCTGAAAGGATTTGGGTACCAAAATTTGGAGATATGAGAGAAATGGTACTTAGAGAAGCTCATAAAACCAGATACTCAATACATCCTGGAACGGGGAAGATGTACAAGGATCTCAAGAAACATTTTTGGTGGCCGGGTATGAAAGCCGATGTTGCTAAATACGTAGGAGAATGTTTGACGTGTTCTAAGGTCAAAGCTGAGCATCAGAAACCATCAGGTCTACTTCAACAACCCGAAATCCCGGAATGGAAATGGGAAAACATTACCATGGATTTCATCACTAAATTGCCAAGGACTGCAAGTGGTTTTGATACTATTTGGGTAATAGTTGATCGTCTCACCAAATCAGCACACTTCCTGCCAATAAGAGAAGATGACAAGATGGAGAAGTTAGCACGACTGTATTTAAAGGAAGTCGTCTCCAGACATGGAATACCAATCTCTATTATCTCTGATAGGGATGGCAGATTTATTTCAAGATTCTGGCAGACATTACAGCAAGCATTAGGAACTCGTCTAGACATGAGTACTGCCTATCATCCACAAACTGATGGGCAGAGCGAAAGGACGATACAAACGCTTGAAGACATGCTACGAGCATGTGTTATTAATTTCGGAAACAGTTGGGATCGACATCTACCGTTAGCAGAATTTTCCTACAACAACAGCTACCATTCAAGCATTGAGATGGCGCCGTTTGAAGCACTTTATGGTAGAAAGTGCAGGTCTCAGATTTGTTGGAGTGAAGTGGGGGATAGACAGATTACGGGTCCGGAGATAATACAAGAAACTACCGAGAAGATCATCCAAATTCAACAACGGTTGAAAACCGCCCAAAGTCGACAAAAGAGCTACGCTGACATTAAAAGAAAAGATATAGAATTTGAAATTGGAGAGATGGTCATGCTTAAAGTTGCACCTTGGAAATGCGTTGTTCGATTTGGTAAACGAGGGAAATTAAATCCAAGGTATATTGGACCATTCAAGATTATTGATCGTGTCGGACCAGTAGCTTACCGACTTGAGTTACCTCAACAACTCGCGGCTGTACATAACACTTTCCACGTCTCGAATTTGAAGAAATGTTTTGCTAAAGAAGATCTCACTATTCCGTTAGATGAAATCCAAATCAACGAAAAACTTCAATTTATCGAAGAACCCGTCGAAATAATGGATCGTGAGGTTAAAAGACTTAAGCAAAACAAGATACCAATTGTTAAGGTTCGATGGAATGCTCGTAGAGGACCCGAGTTCACCTGGGAATGAGAAGATCAGATGAAGAAGAAATACCCGCATTTATTTCCAGAATATACGTCAACACCTCCAACTGCTTAAAATTTCAGGACGAAATTTATTTAACGGGTAGGTACTGTAGTGACCCGAACTTTTCCATGTTTATATATATATATATATATATATATATATATATATATATATATATATATATATATATATATATATATATATATATATATATATATATATATATATATATATTAAATGAAATTGTTAATTACCTGATTAAGTGTTTCCAACATGTTAAGCAATCAAACTTGTTAAGACTTGATTAATTGAAATAGGTTTCATATAGACAATTGACCACCCAAGTTGACCGGTGATTCACGAACGTTAAAACTTGTAAAAACTATACGATGACATATATATGGTTATATATATAGTTAACATGATTTTATTATAAGTATGTATCTCATTAGGTAGTTTAACAATGAGTTATATACATAAAAATGAGACTATTAATTTAAGAAACTCGAAAACGATATATATAACGATTATCGTTATAACAACGTCTTACTAGGTACATATGAATCATATTAAGATATTGATACACTTGGTTAATTATGTTAAATGATAAGTAAATATATTATTAAGTATATTAACAATGAAATGCATATGTAAAAATAAGACTACTAACTTAATGATTTCGAAACGAGACATATATGTAACGATTATCGTTGTAACGACATTTAACTGTATATATATCATACTAAGATATATTATATATCATAATATCATGATAATATAACAATTTAACATCTCATTTGTTATAATAAACAATGGGTTAACAACATTCAACAAGATCGTTAACCTAAAGGTTTCAAAACAACATTTACATAACGACTCAGTTAAAATGTATATACATGTAGTGTTTTAATATGTATTCATACACTTTTGAAAGACTTCAAGACACTTGTCAAAATACTTCTACTTAACAAAAATGCTTAGAATTACATCCTCGTTCAGTTTCATCAACAATTCTACTCGTATGCACCCGTATTCGTACTCGTACAATACACAGCTTTTAGATGTAAGTACTATTGGTATATACACTCCAATGATCAACTCTTAGTAGCCCATGTGAGTCACCTAACATATGTGGGAACCATCATTTGGCAACTAGCATGAAATATCTCATAAAATTACAAAAATATGAGTAATCATTCATGACTTATTTACATGAAAATAAAATTACATATCCTTTATATCTAATCCATACACCAACGACCAAAAACACCTACAAACACTTTCATTCTTCAATTTTCTTTATCTAATTGATCTCTCTCAATTTCTATCTTCAAGTTCTAAGTGTTCTTCATAAATTCCAAAAGTTCTAGTTTCATAAAATCAAGAATACTTCCAAGATTGCAAGTTTACTTCCAAGTTTTCTAAATCCATTTCAAGTAATCATCCAAGATCAAGAAACCTTTGTTACTTACAGTAGGTTATCTTTCTAATACAAGGTAATAATCATATTCAAACTTTAATTCAATTTCTATAACTATAACAATCTTATTTCGAGTGGAAATCTTACTTGAAATTGTTTTCGTGTCATGATTCTGCTTCAAGAACTTTCAAGCCATCCAAGGATCCTTTGAAGCTAGATCTATTTTTCTCATTTCCAGTAGGTTTATCCAAGGAACTTTAGGTAGTAATGATGTTCATAACATCATTCGATTCATACATATAAAGCTATCTTATTCGAAGGTTTAAACTTGTAATCACTAGAACATAGTTTAGTTAATTCTAAACTTGTTCGCAAATAAAAGTTAATCCTTCTAACTTGACTTTTAAAATCAAATAAACACATGTTCTATATCTATATGATATGCTAACTTAATGATTTAAAACTTGGAAACACGAAAAACACCGTAAAACCGGATTTACGCCGTCGTAGTAACACTGCGGGCTGTTTTGGGTTAGTTAATTAAAAACTATTATAAACTTTGATTTAAAAGTTGTTATTCTGGGAAAATGATTTTTATTATGGTTAAACTATATCCAAAAATTATGGTTAAACTCAAAGTGGAAGTATGTTTTCTAAAATGGTCATCTAGACGTCGTTGTTTCGACTGAAATGACTACCTTTACAAAAATGACTTGTAACTTATTTTTCCGAATATAAACTTTTTCTGTTTAGATTCATAAAATAGAGTTCAATATGAAACCATAGCAATTTGATTCACTCAAAACGGATTTAAAATGAAGAAGTTATGGGTAAAACAAGATTGGATAATTTTTCTCATTTTAGCTACGTGAAAATTGGTAACAAATCTATTCCAACCATAACTTAATCAACTTATATTGTATATTATGTAATCTTGAGATACCATAGACACGTATACAATGTTTCGACCTATCATGTCGACACATCTATATATATTTCGGAACAACCATAGACACTCTATATGTGAATGTTGGAGTTAGCTATACATGGTTGAGGTTGATTCCAAAATATATATAGTTTGAGTTGTGATCAATACTGAGATACGTATACACTGGGTCGTGGATTGATTCAAGATAATATTTATCGATTTATTTATGTACATCTAATTGTGGACAACTAGTTGTAGGTTACTAACGAGGACAGCTGACTTAATAAACTTAAAACATCAAAATATATTAAAAGTGTTGTAAATATATTTTGAACATACTTTGATATATATGTATATATTGTTATAGGTTCGTGAATCAACCAGTGGCCAAGTCTTACTTCCCGACGAAGTAAAAATCTGTGAAAGTGAGTTATAGTCTCACTTTTAAAATCTAATATTTTTGGGATGAGAATACATGTAGGTTTTATAAATGATTTACAAAATAGACACAAGTACGTGAAACTACATTCTATGGTTGAATTATCGAAATCGAATATGCCCCTTTTTATTAAGTCTGGTAATCTAAGAATTAGGGAACAGACACCCTAATTGACGCGAATCCTAAAGATAGATCTATTGGGCCTAACAAACCCCATCCAAAGTACCGGATGCTTTAGTACTTCGAAATTTATATCATATCCGAAGGGTGTCCCGGAATGATGGAGATATTCTTATATATGCATCTTGTTAATGTCGGTTACCAGGTGTTCACCATATGAATGATTTTTATCTCTATGTATGGGATGTGTATTGAAATATGAAATCTTGTGGTCTATTGTTACGATTTGATATATATAGGTTAAACCTATAACTCACCAACATTTTTGTTGATGTTTAAAGCATGTTTATTCTCAGGTGAATACTAAGAGCTTCCGCTGTTGCATACTAAAATAAGGACAAGATTTGGAGTCCATGTTTGTATGATATTGTGTAAAAACTGCATTCAAGAAACTGATTTCGATGTAACATATTTGTATTGTAAACCATTATGTAATGGTCGTGTGTAAATAGGATATTTTAGATTATTATTATTTGATAATCTGCGTAAAGCTTTTTAAACCTTTATTTATAAAATAAAGGTTATGGTTTGTTTTAAAAATGAATGCAGTCTTTGAAAAACGTCTCATATAGAGGTCAAAACCTCGCAACGAAATCAATTAATATGGAACGTTTTTAATCAATAAGAACGGGACATTTTAACATGCATGTTCTGTTTCTGATAATTCTATGTGTGAAGACCTAACACATGAACTTACTGTCTTGTTTGAGTCAGTATCACTAGGTCAAACGGCTTCTAATTTTAATGTAGAACCTAAGGTAGAACCTAAAGAGGAAAAGCCTGCAGAATTAGATTTGTTTCATCTAGTTGACAAACTTGAAAAAGAGAGCATAGAATTGCAACTTAGATGCAAACACTTGAACAAATTCTTGAATTGAGTGAACAATTGCCTAAACTTACTAAGAAGGAATGTTCTTTTATTTTTAAGGAAGGTGAAGTTTTAGTATCTACTGAAGATTTATGTCTTGAGATTAAAAGCTTGAATCGAAAGATAGTTCAACTAAAACAGGCAACAACACAACAGATTGCTATGCAAGCACACACATTACAAATGCTTACTAAGTGTATGAATACTGTTTCTGAGTGTGCTGGTGGGATTGATAAGACGGTTAAGGGTAAATCACAGCCAAATGTTTCTAAAGTTTCAACACCCATTACCATTCTTAAAAATCCCTTGCGATCTCAATTCGCGAAAAGAATTTCAAAGGTTACACCTTCACCACAATTCATAGTGAAGAAGGTACATCATCCAGATGGTTCAGGTTCAAGTGCAAAACTTCCTCTGATGTTAATGACAAAACATACAAAGGAAAGTTTTTTTAACAAAACCAAAGAAGTCTTCCAAACAAACCACAAGTCCAAAACCTGATTTGAGTGAGTATGATGCAAAGGAACGTAAAATAAAAATGGAAATTTTGCGAAATCAAAATACTCAAGTGTCAACTGAAATGTTTGGACGTCTAACTAACAAAGGAGTTTTTCATGTCACAGGTTATAATCCTAACTTGAATTACAAGTCTGTATGGGTTCCTAAGTCCACAACTAAGAAAGTAGCAAACCAAAACAAGAAATCTGCTAGTCGACCTAGGAAGTCATCGCATGTTTTTCAATTCTCTTATGTCAATAAAACATCTACTAGGAATAAATTGTGTGTAAAGACTTCTGATGATGATGATGATGTAAAACTTGATATCGCTTATGATGCTTCATGTAATGTGGCTTTAGATGATGCTTTAATGTCTAAATTGCATGCTGCTTTACGTGATACATTGATTTTTGATCCAAAGTTTTTTGTTGGTGCTAACCGTAGAGGAACCAAGAAACTTTGGGTACCTAAACTCTGGGAAAATTAACATTGACAGGGTCTCACCGTCTGTGTGTAGTACAACGACTCTGGTTGTTCTCGATACATGACGGGCGATAAATCCTTGTTTGTCAATTTTATTGACAAATTCCTAGGAACGGTTACATTTGGAAATGACGAGATTTCAGCGATAATGGGTTATCGAGATTATGTGAAAAATGGCAAAATGATCAAACGGGTTTCATATGTTGAGGGTTTAGGGTGCTGTTTGTTTAGTGTCAGCCAATTTTGTGACGGAGATCTCAAAGTTCTGTTTGAACGTCGTCAATACTCGGTGCAATCCACCGATGGAAATGATCTCCTTGTTGGTAAATGTTGTGCTTCACTATATACTATTGACCCCAATGATGCACCATCACATGGAAACATGTGTTTGGCTACCCGTTCTACAAAAGAAAATTTGTGGTTATGGCATCACCGGATGTCACACCTGAATTACAAGGGTATCAACCAACTAGTATCTAAAGACTTAATTGATGGTATACTTAGCTTTCAGTATGATAAGCATCATGTGTGTCCATCATGTGCGATGGGTAAACTGAAACGGACTAATCATCCGCTTAAGAAAAACCCCAGTACTTCATCATTTTTGCAATTATTGCATATGGACTTATGTGGACCCATGAGAGTTTCTAGCCTCGGTGGCCGGAAACATGTGCTTGTCATTGTAGATGACTATACACAATTTACATGGATTTTATTTTTGAGGACTAAATCTGAAACCACCGCCATTATCATTGAGTTCATCAAAAAGTCTCAACGCTCTTTTAACAAACATGTTAAGAGCATCCGAACTAATAATGGGACGGAATTTAAGAATGACCTGCTTGATAGTTATTTGAAATACCAAGGCATTGAACATCAGTTCTCTGCTGCACGAACCCCTCAACAGAATGGAGTAGTCAAAAGACGTAATCGTATGTTGTGGGAAGCAGCTCGAACGATGCTTACCTACTCCAAAATACCTCCAAGAATGTGGGGGGAGGCCATTTCAACTGCATGTTATACCCAAAATTGTTGTATCATTAATAAACGTTTTGACAAAACTCCTTATGAGTTACTATATGGTAGACGCCCGAATGTCAAATATTTCCGTGTCTTTGGTGGTATATGCTATGTGCTTAAAGATTTTGACAGCCTCGGAAAGTTTGATCGTCATGGCGATCAGGCCATATTTCTCGGTTATTCTTCGAACAAAGTTGCTTATCGTGTCTATCACAAACGGAAAAAGACGATCAAGGAAAGCATCAATGTCAAGTTCGATGAATTTTCGAGAATGGCTTTTGAACAACTTGGTTCAAAACCCGATCCTAACCTGGCTACTACTTCTTCCGCGCAAAATTCAATTTTCTTGAAGAAGGGTGTTCCGATGGTTACAACAGAGGAACTGTATATCTTGTTTGATAGTCTTTATGCTCCTCCACGGAATTCAAATGTTCAAGCCATACCGGTTACACCATCACAGTCACATTCTCTTGGTTCAAATTTACATTGATGATATTATTTTTAGTTCCACATCCCCGGCCCTTTGCAAAGAATTTGGTGACCTTATGGCCAATAAATTTGAAATGAGCATGCATGACCAGCTCAATTTCTTCTTGGGGTTACAAGTAAAACAATTACCAAAAGGGATTTTTATCAATCAAAAAAGTATATCAATGATATGCTAAAACGTTTTAAAATGACTGCTTTAAAACAAATGACAACCCCAATGAGAACATTACTGGATGCTGATGCTAATGGGGAACCCTTTAACGTTACGCTTTATCAAAGCATGGGTGGCTCTTTAATGTATCTGACTGCAAGTAGACCAGACATTACACTTGCTGTAACTGTTTGTGCCCGCTTTCAGTCTAACCATAAGAAATCCCACTCCAAAGCGGTGGTTAGGATTTTTCAGTACCTAAAGGGTACTCCTAATCTTGGAATCTGGTATCCACATGGATCTGATTTCAATCTCACTACTTATACTGATGCGGGTCATGGCGGTTGCCATGTTGATAGAAAAAGCACATATGGATCAATTTAGATGTTGGGGAATAGGTTAGTTGGTTGGTCATCTAAGAAACAAAACCGTGTTCTTTATCAACTGCTGAGTCTGAGTATATTGTTGCGTCTCATTGTTGTTCACAAGTTTTGTGGATGCAAACTCAACTCCTAGATTATGGCTTTAAGATAACTAAGACCCCAATATACTGTGATTCATAGAGTGCAATTGCCATAACTAGCAACCCGGTTCAGCATTCTAAGACTAAACACATAGATATTCGTTATCATTTCATTAAGGACCATGTTGGAAAAGGAGATGTAGAATTATACTTTGTGACTACCAAAGTGCAATTAGCTGACATGTTCACTAAACCCTTAGATGAACTTAGGCTGAAGTTCTTGATAAAAGAAATTGGCATGGTAGAGTATAGTGCTTAAATTTCCTTAGCTATGTTGGGACTTATACCTGGGATCTTGGGTTTAGGGGGAGTAATACTTTTCTAGGGGGAGCAACAGATACCTTATGCTTTATATATTATCTTTCAAGGGGGAGCCTTTAGATTTCTGATAACTTCCTGAGTTTATTTTTCAATGGTTACAAAAGGGGGAGGTAACTGATTGATATCATATTTCAAGGGGGAGTTATTATATTTTCTTGTGAAAGGTCAAAATGATGATAAACTTTACTGTATATCACATTTTGAGGGGGAGAAAGGGAGAATATTAAAAAGAAAATTGTTTTTGAAAAAGTGAATTCATAAAAACTCATGTTTTAAATTCAAAATAGTCACTTTGGCTTGTATACATCTCAGTATGCAACCCGTTTTAAAATTGATATCATTGAAGATTTGTACTCTGTACATATTTCAAATTTTTCTAAGTACAAATTTTGTTTTTAGAAAATTCTTAAAAATTGGAAAAGATAAAATCCAAAAAGAATTGTTTTTTATTGAATAAATGCTATTTTTAGCATTATACCGAATTTGACAACCAACAGTGCAGATTCGGTAAGTTCAAAATTTTCAAAAGTACCTCAGAAATGTTTTTCATTGAAAATGTGATAAACTTGAAAATTCATGCTAAAGATT
This sequence comes from Rutidosis leptorrhynchoides, assembly GCF_046630445.1. Taxonomy (NCBI): domain Eukaryota; kingdom Viridiplantae; phylum Streptophyta; class Magnoliopsida; order Asterales; family Asteraceae; genus Rutidosis; species Rutidosis leptorrhynchoides. The sequence continues at coordinate 459,194,581 of NC_092337.1, read as the reverse complement.
TGTCAAAATTTGAAGTCAAATTGATCAAGTTTTAAAAACGAACTGCATTCGGTAAAATAGGCCCATTCAGTAAAATAGGCCCATTCGGTAAGGCCCAATACTTAACATCTTCGGTATCTATAAAAGGAGGGTCAAAGTCAAACTTTCTCTTTCACTGTTCTAATTGCATACCGAGTCTGTTTAATCTTACCGGATCTACTTAATCTACCGAATCCATCCTTCTCCTTCTTCAAATCTTTGGTATATCTTCATTTTAATCAAGTTTAAGATAAACATCTTGTAGATCTGAGATAAATGAATGATTATAAACCAGAAAAGATCAAAAACACAGGATTATGACACTCAATTTTGGAAAATTGTTGATTATACCGAATATGAGTCTGAAATATTTAAATCTTAGATCAAACTCAATTAATTAGGTTGATTAACATGAAATCTTGTATAATCTGTGTTAAATTGATTGATCTATCAATTAACCGAGTCTGATTACATGTTTAATTGATGTTTTGATGGATTCTGTACATACTGAATGTGTTCATGCTACAGTACCGAGTCAGTTCTTACTTCTAACATGTTTTCATGATTTAATTGAGTTGTTAATTGATTATGGTTATGATTTTACATGATATGTGATTGAATATGCATGTTTAAAATATAATATATGAATTTTGAAGATACCGAATCTGTTCTTGGTTTCATACCGAGTCTGGTGTTTGGTACTTTAGTATAATTTGAGTTTTTATTTGAAAAAACTTGCATGCTTATTTTAAATCTTTAAAATGAAAGATCAAGCAATTTTGGTTACCGAATATTGAATATTTCATGAATACCGAATCTGCTTGACAAATGTTCAAAATTGACTAAGTGTTGTTATGACTCTTTGTGTTACATATTTGATTTTACATGATGATTTTGTAATGTGTTGAAAATTGTATGAATATCATGTTTATCAAATGTTTGTACATAATTGAAATAAATGATTTTTATAACTTAGAAAATCCATAAAAATCAAAAATTAAAAAATTTCAAAGGACTTCAAAGGATATAAGAATAGGGATATGTGCTTTATGATAACATCTTGTGGTCTTCTATATCTTATTTATAGAGCTAAATGGCGAACAAGCACTTCATCAATTCTGAAACCAACATTCCATGCAATTATTGGATTGCAATTCTAGAGAGGCATACCTTATGGCCTGCACTAAGCTCAACAGTTAGTGTGCCAGTCACATACTTGGAGCTTCTAAACAAAACAATCAGGTTTGTGGAGGCTACACAACCTACAGTTGCCAATCCACACGGAGAACCAGCTAGATTTGAATTTGAGCTTAGAGGGGTACATAGATTCAGGAGTATCACTAAAGCTGACTTTAGGAGGATCTTTCAGCTTCCTCTTATACAAAATGCTCCTGCTCTTCCAGCTACTCAGCAAATGATGAGCACAATCTTTCAGCTTGGTTATAGTGGAGCTACCAATATTCCACTGGCTAAGTTTCAAAACAAGCATTTGTACTCCTGGTGGTATGTGATCTTCTCGATCATCAACGGATGTTTCTTGATGACACGAAGTGGATCTGACAGCTTAACTATGCCAATGCTCAAGTTTTTCTACTCATTCACAAGAGTAGAAACTCCAGACGATGCAGAACTCTTGTGGGATTTGGTTCAAGCACAAGTTGATAAACCAAGGAGTTTTTACATTCCTTGTGAAAGGTTTTTCTGTATCTTTATCCATGATGCTCTTAATGCTTGCAGAGATGGAAATATTTTTGTACCAGGTATACATGGATTACAGATGAAGAGATTTGGGGAGTTAAAGATGACTACCCCGTTGATTTCTGATAATAGATTCACTGAACCAATTCCAAATTGGTTAGTGATGCTAGCTGAACCCCAAGATGCTAGAATGCGTTCTTATTTTGATGCAGTAGGAATACCTCTTTCGAACCCAGTACAACAAGTACAAATTAAACCAGCTGCGGTTCCAGCCCCAGAGGTTGTAGAGGAACCTATAGTTCAACCACCCGGGCCAGCTAATCCTCCACTCTGGATAAACCTTAAACAACCTAGGGTAGCTCAACAAGCTCAACCCGTGAGGATCAGAGAACCTAGTTCACCTAGGATTGAACCAACCCTTTCCACAACACCTGAGAGCAGTGACACCGATTCATCAGCAACTGAGTCATCTCCCAAATTACCGAAGAAGAGGACATGTTATATCCCAGATGAGATGATTCAGACTCCGCCAACCCAACACGTAACTAGATCTAGAACTTCGACATCGATCGTCCGCCAAATAGTTACTCAAACCATTGGTGATACGGACCAAGACCTAGAACCTATTAGGTCACCATCACCCATCTCCGTATCACATCTAATAATAACAGCAAGCCCTATACTAAATGAAGCACAAGCTTAGATAGGCAAGAGAGCTGAAAGCATGGATGGTAAAAATACCAATCAGCCCATCCAGCCTAATCAGGATTTAACGATAAATCCTACCCAGCAAGATGCTTCGGCATCTGAGGAATTAAAGTCTTCCTCTGCAGTAAAGTCTGTGATGACTCAATTGATTGAGGAAACTCAATCATTGAAGTCCAGAACGGCCGAAGGGGAGCCAAAAATCTTGAAAAGGCACCCTGCGTATCGGCTGGAAATCCTCTTGTGCCTCAACGTACAACAGGGTCTGGAGGTCCGGCTTATCTTGATGAGGGAGATCTGCCACATCCCATGGAAACGAATCAACTTGACAATCCTTCGGGATATTTATCAGACTTCCAGCAGACTGATCCTTTGGTTCAAGATATTGAACCATTGGTTTAAACCACTTCTCTTCCGAATTCTGAATCTCGGGGTCTAGAGGATGAGTCCTACATATAAGAATCTGACTAGTAGTATGTACAGCCCTACATATAAGAATAATACCGCACGTTTATCCTTACAAGCCCCCACGGCAACTCAAACAATTTCACCGACATCAACTTCAATAGTTACTGCTGATGCTGATGCTGTTCATGGTTATGACTCTTTGTGTTAAATATTTGATTTTACATGATGATTTTGTAATGTGTTGAAAATTGTATGAATATCATGTTTATCAAATATTTGTACATAATTGGAATAAATGATTTTTATAACTTAGAAAATCCATAAAAATCATAAAATTAAAAAATTTCAAAGGACTTCAAAGGATATAAGAATAGAGATATGTGCTTTATGATAACATCTTGTGGTCTTCTATATCTTATTTATAGAGCTAAATGGCGAACAATCACTTCTTCAATTCTGAAACCAACATTCCATGCAATTACTGGATTGCAATTCTAGATAGGCATACCTTATGGCCTGCACTAAGCTCAACAGTTAGTGTGCCAGTCATAGACTTGGAGCTTCAAAATAAAACAATCAGGTTTGTGGAGACTACACAACCTACAGCTGCCAATCCACAAGGAGAACCAGCTAGATTAGAATTCGAGCTGAGAGGGGTACATTGATTCAGGAGCATCACTAAAGCTGACTTCAGGAGGATCTTTCAGCTTCCTCTTATACAGAATGCTCCTGCTCTTCCAGCTACTCATGAAACGACCCGTCAAAGTACACTTGACGACCATCATTATCTTGGTCCCACAGCTTGATCAATCTCTATATGAATTTGATAAATAACCTTGCATTCTTTATTTAAAAATGATTTCCTATAAAGGAAACCAACCAAAATGTGTAAGTTCAGAAAAACCATACATTATTTCTTAACCAAAAGTTGACCAAAACAAGTCAACAACATCCACTATTAAATGTATCAAAATAGAATGCAAGTTAATGTTTAACAAAAGCTGCCATCATAAATATGCAGACTCTCTAAGCACAGCGGATGTAATCAATCTTGAACCTGAGAATAAAACATGCGAGTAACTGTCAACAAAAATGTTGAGTGAATTATAGGTTTAATATTACAAACAATATTTAATTTAAACCATAAAAATTTATGTTTGAAAACATAAAAACTCCTTTTTGGACCACAAAATTATATGCTAGAAAACATATAAAAACATTATTCCTTTTCCGTGAGCCACCTGGTAACCACTTAACCATTTATTTACCCTTGCCAAACACAATAAATAGTATACACCGAACAAGTGTATCTTCAACTAAATACGAAGTACTAAATATTCCGATTATAAATTGCTAGCACGACTAGCTCGAAATGGGGTTGTCAAACCCGATAGATCTATCTGTAGGATTCGCGTTCACCAGTAGAAACCAGTGATTACAATTACCAGATTAAGGAATATTTTTGTTCGACTCACAATGAATAATTTAAACCAACTTCCATTTGTCCAAAATATAAAAATAAATTGCATGTATTCTCATCCCAAAGATTTAAAATAGAAAAATGGGACTATAACTCACCTTAAAGCAAATGAAGTAACCAGACAAAAATGCGAACAGCAATGAAGTAAAGTGATCAGGAATGATCATAACGCCGACCTATAAATAAAGCAGGTCGGTATAAATAACTAATTATGTCAAGTCTTAGTATGATAGCTATTGTACTTGTTGCAAGTAGACATAGAACAACACTCAACATGCTTCGGTTTGATCAGAACAGCGTAAGGACACGTACTTTCTATTTTTAGAAAGTTTCTATTTTTAGCAGGTTTTCATTTTTGGGAAGTTTCTATTTTAGGAAAGTTTTTATTTTTGGAAAGTTTCTATTTTTAGAAAGTTTCTATTTATGGAAAGTTTCTATTTTTAGAAAGTTTATAAGTTAGGAAAATTTCCTTAATTAGAAAGTAAAAAAAAGTCAACTGGAAGTCAAAGTCAACCGAAAGTCAACTCAAAAGTCAACATTGGTCAAACATAGTCAACGTTAAATTTTAAAGTATAAGTTATATTAATAATATAAGTTATAATGTTAATTAAAGTCAATTATGTATAATTGTGTCATATCATAAGTTTAATTAAATTAAAATGAATTATTAAAGTTAACAAAAGTTTAGATGTTATAATTAATATAACATAAGTATTTAATTAATTAATTAAATATTAATCATAATATAAGTGTTATTAATTAATAATAAGTTTTAATCATATCATAAGTATTATTAATTAATAATGAATTATTAATCATATCATAAGTTTCTAATTATAATCATTAAATCATAAGTATTTAATAATTAAATTATAATTAAATAATAATTAAGTCTTATAATAATTAAATAATCAATTAATTCTTATTATAAGTCTTATTATAATCACCTCATAATATAATTTTAATACTTACCATAAGTACCACACCTTTCTACTCTGCGTAAGAGTCTTAACCTCTCGATCCATAATTTCAACAGGTTCCTCAATAAAATATAGTTGCTTATCAACATGAAGCTCCTCCATAGGAATAGTCTCATCGGCCTCGGCCAAACACTTCTTTAAATTCGATAAATGAAAAACGTCGTGAACACACTGAGTTCTTGTGGCAATTTCAAACGATAAGCCACGGGTCCAACTCTCTCAATAATCTCAAATGGTCCTACAAAACGAGGATTCAACTTTCCCCTCTTACCAAAACGTACCACACCTTTCCAAGGTGATACCTTCAACATAACACGGTCACCAACTTGAAATTTAATGTCGTTCCACCTCTTATTGGCATAGCTCTTTTGCCGACTTCTGGCGGTTCTCAATCTTTCTTTAATCTGTACGATCTTCTCGGTAGTCTCATGAATAATTTCTGGGCCTGTGAGTTGAGCATCCCCAACCTCATTCCATCAGACAAGAGACCTACACTTTCTACCATACAGAACTTCAAACGGTGCGGCTTTAATACTTGCATGATAACTGTTATTATAGGAAAATTCAGCTAGCGGCAAATATCTGTCCCACCTATTACCAAAATCAATAACACACGCTCGTAACATGTCTTCTAATGTTTGAATGGCCCTTTCAGTCTGACCATCCGTCTGCGGATGATAAGAGATGCTCATATCCAATTTAGTTCCTAAAGCTTCCTGTAAGGATTGCCAAAACCTCGATATAAATCGACTGTCTCGGTCTGAAATAATAGATACAGGAACACCATGTCTTGAAACAATCTCATTCAAATACAAACGAGTAAGCTTCTCCATCGAATCTATTTCCTTAATCGTCAAGAAATGAGCTGACTTTGTGAGTCGGTCAACAATCACCCAAATGGTATCATAACCACCCACAACTCTCGGTAACTTCGTAATAAAATCCATCGTAATACCTTCCCACTTTCACTCGGGAATCTCAGGTTGCACCAAAAGTCCAGACGGTTTATGATGTTCAGCTTTAACCTTAGCACAGGTCAAACACTTAGTCACATACGTAGCCACATCAGCTTTCAAATTAGGCCACCAATATAGCTCCTTAAGATCATGATACGTCTTTCCTGAACTTGGATGAATAGAGTACCTAGACTTATGAGCCTCATCCAAAACAAGTTGTCGCAGATCACCAAACTTCAAAACCCAAGACGTCCCGCAAAATACCGAGTACCATCGATTCGTACCTCAAACTGTTTACTCAAGCCCCGGACCTTCCCGTTACGAAGTTCTCCTCCTTCAAGGCTTCTTGTTGTACCTCAAGAATCTGCCTAGCGAGGTTAGTTCAAATGGTCATACTCAAGGCTCTAATCCTACGAGGTTTAACTCTCTCTTTCCGACTTAAAGCATCGGCCACAACATTGGCCCTTCCCGGATGATAGAGGAGTTCACAATAATAATCGTTCAATAACTCAATCCATATTCGCTGTCTCAAATTAGCTGTTTTTGATCAAGAACATGTTGAAGACTTTTATGATCAGTGTACACTGTACTTTTGACCCCATAAAGATAATGTCTCCAAATCTTAAGCGCAAACACAACAGCTCCCAACTCTAAATCATGGGTTGTATAATTCTGCTCGTGAATCTTCAACTGATGTGACGCGTACGCAATAACTTTCTTTTGTTGCATCAAAACACAACCAAAGCCCTGTCGCGATGCATTACAATAGACGACAAAATCATCATTACCCTCAGGTAGCGACAATATCGAAGCAGTAGTCAACTTCTTCCTCAGTGTTTGAAAAGCAGTCTCTTGTTCATCCTTCCACTCATACTTTTCCCCCTTGTTCGTTAAAGCAGTAAGAGGTTTCGCTATACGAGAGAAATCTTGAATGAACCTTCTATAGTAGCCTGCCAAACCTAAGAACTGATGAATCTGAGTAGGAGTTTTCGGAATTTCCCACTTCTCAATCGCCTCATTCTTAGCAGGATCAACTTGAATTCCCTTCTTACCAACAACGTATCCAAGGAATTAAACTTCTTTCAACCAGAATGTGCACTTAGAGAACTTAGCGTACAGCTCTTCCGTCCTCAACAAATCAAGGAACGACTTCAAATGTTCTTCGTGTTCTTGATCACTCTTGGAATAGATAAGAATATCACCGATGAAAACGATAACGAACTTGTCCAGATAAGGTCTACACACACGATTCATGAGGTCCATGAACACAGTAGGTGCGTTAGTCAATCCGGATGGCATAACAAGAAATTCGCAGTGGAAAGCGGTTTTCGGAATATCAGTTTCTTTAGCCCATAGTTGGTGATAACCGGAACGAAGATCAATCTTAGAATAAACGGACGAACCTTGAAGTTGATCGAAAAGATCATCGATTCTCGGAAGAGGGTAACGATTCTTAACCGTAAGCTTGTTCAACTCGCGATAATCAATACACAATTGAAACGAACCACCTTTCTTCTTAACGAACAAAACAGGAGCTCCCCGAGGGGACGAACTGGGACGAATGAAATATAGTTGCAATAATGAAGGAAGAAATATATGGTGTAGTCACATCGATGGCATAGATATATAAGGCAATTCTCTCAAAGGAGATAACGAGGATCATGGACTTCAAAGTAAATTTTCATTACATTTCCGAAAGGATGACGTACGAAAGGTATGATATTTCAACGAGAGTGAACTTCCTTGTACAATGAGCGAGGAAATCTAGGATTCATCCATATTCTTAAATTTATGTGTGGATGAAAAGAACGTGAATCATGGTTTATAAAGAATGGTCGACTCTAGGTGAGATGAATCTCCAAAAATAATTTCGTGCACCTCAAATTATTGAATCCTAGGATTGATGTTTACGAGGGTTGCGGTTGATAGCGAATACTGAGAGTACAAACTCCCCAGATGGTCTAGTGTGATATCTATCTGTGATACCAATTATAACAACAGTTGGGGTAGAAAACCACCCAGTGCCTTTCCTGAAAACAGGGTGGCCACCGAGTGTACTCCAAAAAAAACTGATTTATCGGTCTGCGTTTCGGCCATGTCCAACCATAAGAGGGAAAATTTTATGAGTGCAAACACTTTCCAACAAATTTTATAAAACCGGCATCCAAAGTGGTGTAAGAGTTTCTATCAATGAACTTAATGGTAAGTTTCATCCTTAAACGGAGGATGAGAAGAACTGTGATCCAAACACTCTGTAGAGTAATGCGAAAATTTGATAAAATCGATCAAAGGAGTTTTGAAAAAGCTTTAAACGTTTAGTGTGACAACATAAACGGAACGAAGTTCTTAGTAAATTTAAAATCATGTACACTGTGTACCATTTTATATAAAACAAATTGACTTAGTCAAACAGCTCAATAAATGAGTGGTCTTAAAATAATTTTGAAGGTATAATTTAGTATATACTAGCCAAAATAGGTAAGGTTAAATTTATTTATTTGAATCCATACATACATATATGATTTTGTAAATTGTATACATGACAAAATATTTCATTACTTCTATTCGCCCATAAATCTCGTGAGAACCTCCCAATTAAACAAATGTGCAAAACTCCCGATGATAAACAGAGTATCTGTATTTCAGAGGTTACAAGTTGAAGTAAGATCGTGGAAGATCGAGTAAAGGGCTTGAATGGTCGTGCGACATTTGACCAACAAATATTACGAGGTCATGAAACCAATGAGTTAAATGTTGTTTTGACTATTATCAGGACATAACTCCTTGGGCCAAAACTGTTCCCGAGCGAAGTTGTTGCTAACAAGAGAGTTATGAAGGATAGAGCATGAGATAGATAATCTGGTTAAAACGAGCTTCTCGTATATCAACAAATAAGATAATGAATATTTTCCCTACCCATGTAATACATCGGAATTTCTAAATGAGTAGTGTAAAAATTTTCTTTGACTCGATTTCTATTTCTCATGTCACAATATTAGGACTTCTTTATGAATTAACGTAATATAATCACGTTGGCCTGACGCCATTATATTTAGCTAATTCATAGTTCCATTCCAATAGCACTACATGAGGTCAGGACACGCGATCAACCTCGAATTTCTACACAATTTCCCTAAAACGATTTCTTAAATAATGTGCCAAGGATAGCACAAGAGACAAAACATCCAAAGTAATGAATAGCAGTAACGATGACAGAGAAATGTCTTCGAAGTACCAAGAATCTCTAAAAGCCAAGAGTGACGTTTTCCGGTTCAAAAATAAAGCACATAGGCACAACGGCACAAAGGCACGTAATATAACAAGAATTTTATATACCTAAACATAATAGCTGACATTGAAATGCTGAGCATTTAGAAGTCAAGAATGACATCCCTCGGTTTCACTACCCGAGGTGTTCTTATAAGGATGAGTTCGCATGAGTCGGAGAATACGTTTAAATCGGAATGGGAGTTCCTCCCGGTTTCAAAATATAATAGAGATGTATGTATGATAACAATATATATACCAATACGATACAAATAATCACATATGATAATATATTATAGGTCGGACTGTAGACTAGACTCACTAATGCACCCTATTGACTCGGGTAACGACTTCAATGCAGCTTAATTCCCTACAACCTGGCTCTGATACCAACTGAAACGACCCGTCAAAGTACACTTGACGACCATCGTTATCTTGGTCCCATGGCTTGATCAATCTCTATATGAATTTGATAATAACCTTGCATTATTTATTTAAAAATGATTTCCTATAAAGGAAACCTACCAAAATGTGTAAGTTTAGAAAAATCATACATTATTGCTTAATCAAAAGTTGACCAAAACAAGTCAACAACATCCACTATTAAATGTATCAAAATAGAATGCAAGTTAATGTTTAACAAAAGCTGCCATCATAAATATGCAGACTCTCTAAGCACAGCGGAAGCAATCAATCATGAACCTGAAAATAAAACATACGAGTAACTGTCAACAAAAATGTTGAGTGAATTATAGGTTTAATATTGCAAACAATATTTAATTTAAACCATAAAAATTTATGTTTGAAAACATAAAAACTCCTTTTTGGACCATAAAATTATATTCTAGAAAACATATAAAAACATTATTCCATTTTTCGTGAGCCACCTGGTAACCACTTAACCATTTATTTACCCTTGCCAAACACAATAAATAATATACACCGAACAAGTGTATCTTCAACTAAATACGAAGTACTAAATATTCTGATTATAAATTGCTAGCGCGACTAGCTCAAAATGGGGTTGTCAAACCCGAAAGATCTATCCGTAGGATTCGCATTCACCGGTAGAAACTAGTGATTACAATTACCAGATTAGGGAATATTTTTGTTCGACTCACAATGAATAATTTAAACCAACTTCCATTTGTCCAAAATATAAAAATAAATTGCATGTATTCTCATCCCAAAGATTTAAAATAGAAAAATGAGACTATAACTCACCTTAAAGCAAATGAAGTAGCCAGACAAAAATACGAACAGCAATGAAGTAAAGTGATCAGGAATGATCATAACGCCGACCTATAAATAAAGCAGGTCGGTATAAATAACTAACTTAGGTCAAGTTTTAGTATGATAGCTATTGTACTTATTGCAAGTAGACATAGAACAACACTCAACATGCTTCGGTTTGATCAGAACAGCGTAAGGACACGTACTTTCTATTTTTAGAAAGTTTCTATTTTTAGCAGGTTTTCATTTTTGGAAAGTTTCTATTTTAGGAAAGTTTTTATTTTTGGAAAGTTTCTATTTTTAGAAAGTTTCTATTTATGAAAAGTTTCTATTTTTGAAAAGTTTATAAGTTAGGAAAGTTTCCTTAATTAGAAAGTCAACAAAAGTCAACTGGAAGTCAAAGTCAACCGAAAGTCAACTCAAAAGTCAACCTTGGTCAAACATAGTCAACGTTAAATTTTAAAGTATAAGTTATATTAATAATATAAGTTATACTGTTAATTAAAGTCAATTATGTATAATTGTGTCATATCATAAATTTAATTAAATTAAAATGAATTATTAAAGTTAACATAAGTTTAAATGTTATAATTAATATAACATAAGTATTTAATTAATTAATTAAATATTAATCATAATATAAGTATTATTAATTAATAATTAGTTTTAATCATATCATAAGTATTATTAATTAATAATGAATTATTAATTATATCATAAGTTTCTAATTATAATCATTAAATCATAAGTATTTAATAATTAAATTATAATTAAATAATAATTAAGTCTTATAATAATTAAATAATCAATTAATTCTCATTATAAGTCTTATTATAATCACCTCATAATATAAGTTTAATACTTACCATAAGTACTTTTCATTAATAATAAAAGTATTATTAATCATAAGTTTAATTAAAGTTTCGTTAATCATAATTAATTAATAAATGATATAATAAATATGTATATCATAAGTCTTCAATTAAAATAATTACTTTTATATCATAAGTAATTTATTAATAATGAAAATCATTATTCATATCATAAGTCTTATTTCATAACCATAAGTTTTAATTAAAAGTTCATCGGGTCATAACTTGAGCCCCGGGAATCAGTTTTCGGCGAGTCTTATATATATCTTCGCCTAACCAACCCACCCGACACCTTAGTGTGCTCAATAACATCCTAAGAACAGAAACCAAGTCGTGACTTACAGCATTACTCAATTTGGATCTTTAATCCGTTCAAAAACATGTTTTAGTCATAACGGGTGATCCGTGGCTCGGATTTCGATGACCCGAACATGAATGTTCATCCAATCATCAATCCTAACATACTAGTACACCCTAAAGACTCTAAAAATGGTCACAAAGTCAGACCATACCTGTACCAATTCGTTTTCACATTTTAATTTCAATTAAACACCATTTTGATCATAACTTATGTTCCGGGAATCGAAATAACATGAATCCGGAGTCTAAAATTAATGTCTTGATGATAGGAACTCATCTAGACACTTTAATTTCACTTTTATATCAGTTGTGTTTACAGAAACAATCAAAAAAACCGCTGTCCCAAATCAATCAAACCGAAAACATGAATTAACGAGCATTTCTACGCATACTATCAACAATACAATAATATATAATCATCATACTATCAATATAACATATAAAAATAGTAAAATTAAAGAAGAATCAAAAAGTTAGGGTTAGGGTTTATACCCTAATCAAGAATTGAAGGATATGATCGTGTAGAGGAGAACGAGAGGAACACGTTGATGTTAAAAGCCCTTTGATCCAAGCTCTAGATGATGATCAATTGAAGATGATGATGATGAGAAAAGTGGCGGCCAAAAAGGGAGAGAAAGAGGAGAGGAAAAGTGAAATAAAATGTTTAAGTGAAAATGGAGAAATGAGGTTTCCTTCTAATTAGTACTAATTACAAAAAAAATGCACATAACACCCTCCCTAAAAGGGGTTCAGCCAAAATCCTCATGGGGCGGGCCCCCCTTTGGCCCAAATTGATAAAATGTATAATTTCTTGTGGCCCAAATGCCCAAACGAAGCCTGAAACGCGAAAACGCTACTACGCGATTGATTTTTCAGAGAGATAACAAATACGCGACAAATAAAATATATAAACACTATATATAATCATATGACATCAAAATATCATATTTAAAATAAATTGGATTTAAAAATCCGAAAAGCTTGACTGTTGGTTTGAAAACCGAAAAGATTCGCCAAATAGAAATCCGCGACACGTAGAAACGTACCACTTAAAATATGAATACAAATATTTACATAACACATAATAATTAATATATTATTATTAAAATAATAATATAGGTTATAGAAATGACGTGGCACAAATAAAAGTTAACGGTTGTTAAATAAATAACGGTAAAAGATAACGGAAAAAGTAGGGTCGTTACAACTCAGCAAATGATGAGCTCAATCTTTCAGCTTGGTTATAGTGGAGCTACCAATATTCCACTGGCTAAGTTTCGAAACAAGTGTTTGCACTCCCGGTGGTATGTGATCTTCTTGATCATCAACGGATGTTTCTTGATGACACGGAGTGGATCTGACAGCTTGACTGTACCAATGCTCAAGTTTTTCTACTCATTCACAAGAGTAGAAACTCCAGACTATGCAGAACTCTTGTGGGATTTGGTTCAAGCACAAGTTGATAAACCAAGGAGTTTTTACATTCCTTGTGAAAGGTTTTTCTGTATCTTTACCCATGATACTCTTAATGCTTGCAGAGATGGAAATATTTTTGTACCAGGTACACATGGATTATAGATGAAGAGATTTGGGGAGTTAAAGATGAATACCCCGTTGATTTCTGATAATAGATTCACTGAACCAATTCCAAATTGGTTAGTGAGGCTAGCTGAACCCCAAGATGCTAGAATGCATTCTTATTTTGATGCAGTAGGAATACCTCTTCCGAACCCAGTACAACAAGTACAAGTTGAACCAGCTGCAGTTCCAGCCCCAGAGGTTGTAGAGGAACCTATAGTTCAACCACCTGGGCCAGCTAATCCTCCACTCTGGATAAACCTTAAATGACCTAGGGTAGCTCAACAAGCTCAACCCGTGAGGATCAGAGAACCTAGTTCACCTAAGATTGAACCAACCCTTTCCACAACACCTGAGAGCAGTGACATCGATTCATCAGCAACTGAGTCATCTCCCGAATTACCGAAGAAGATGACACGTTATATCCCAGATGAGATGATTCAGACTCCGCCAACCCAACATGTAACTTGATCTAGGATTTCGACACCGATCGTCTGCCAAATAGTTACTCAAACCATTAATGATACGGACCAAGACCTAGAACCTATTAGGTCACCATCACCCATATCCGTATCACATCCAATAATAACAGTAAGCCCTACACTAAATTAAGCACAAGCTTCGGTAGGCAAGAGAGCTGAAAGCATGGATGATAAAAATACCAATCAGCCCATCTAGCCTAATCAGGATTTAACAATAAATCCTACCCACCAAAATGCTTCGGCATCTGAGGAATTAAAGTCTTTCTCTGCAGTAAAGTCTGCGATGACTCAATCGATTGAGGAAACTCAATCATTGAAGTCCAGAACGGCCGAAGGGGAGGCAAAAATCTTGAAAAGGCACCCTGTATATCGGTTGGAAATCCTCTTATGCCTCAACGTACAACAGGGTCTGGAGGTCCGGCTTATCTTGATGAGGGAGATCTGCCACGTCCCATGGAAACGAATCAACTTGACAATCCTTCAGGATATTTATCAGGCTTCCAGCAGACTGATCCTTTGGTTCACGAAATTAAACCATTGGTTTAAACCACTTCTCTTCTGGATTCTGAATCTCAGGGTCTGGAGGATGAGTCCTACATATAAGAATCTGACTAGTAGTATGTACAGCCCTACATATAAGAATAATACCGCACGTTTATCCTTACCAGACCCCACGGCAACTCAAACAATTTCACTGACATCACCTTCAACAGTTACTGCTGATGATGATGCTGTTCATGGTTACACTATTGTTTCACCAACTGGGTCACCTTCTCGTATTTCAAATAGATATGGATTCAAATATCTCTCTGACAATGAGGTGGAGGAGCTATAACTTGCTGAATTTGCTAAAAGAACTGATCTCGATGAAGTTCATGATACTATGATGATTTATCTTGAGCAAGCAATAGTAGTTTATCCTTTATCTCCATGTAAGTTACCTGGACCAATTCATATACATGACCATGATGATTTCGATCCCAATAATCGTCATGAGGGGGAAAATAGACATGTTGGTTTTCAAAGATCAACTTTTGAAGCGGGTTCGTCTAGTCAACATTGGGATGACGATGTCGTTGAAATATCTAATTCTGAAAGTGATGAAATTGAGTAGATTCAATGTGAAAGTTTTCTAGATGAATCGGAAGTTCAGATAGAGGGTGACTCAGGGATGTTAATGATTATAGATTCTGCTCCAGAGGACAATTGAAATGTTGATAATATTGAAAATATTTTGAGGGGGTCTAGTGTTGCTAATGAGTTTAATGAACATTAATTTGTCAACATGACATCTCTAACCGATGAATTTGGGATACAATTTGAGATGGAGATTTTCTCAAATGGCAAAGAAGATACTACGACTCCTCCCGATCTTAATGTTGCATTTCAAACTGCAGAAATTGTCCTTGAACGTGATACTGATTATCAACTTGATGAGGATGAAGAGAAGCTGATTATACATTTACCATTCATAGAACAACAAGCTTACAAGATTTAAGGTGACTCTGATCTCGTCCTTGCAAACTCAATGAGTGTTCTGGGTGCATGGAAATATCATAAGAAACCGGAATATCTCAAAACTTATCTGAATGTTCGCGACAAATTTAAATTGAAGAATGAAGAGAAACTTCAAGAACAGCGGAATTCGAAAATCAAAAGCATTAACAAGATTTTGATGATTAACAAGGAAGGAGTGAAGATGCCACTGTTTTATGTGACAAGAATGGATGATGAGGACTATTAGTTCTCGGAAGCGGATTTTGACAGATTAAAGATGGACGACATTATCTACATCTATAATTACTTGATAGAACTGAATAAATCTACGATAATTTATCATGCTACTGCGATGAAAGCAGTCTACAGATTTATTCTTGACTCAATGAGATGGATGTATGTTCACGACTTTCAGATGGGGTTGAAATCTAGACACAAAAAGCTCGGAATCAAACCGCCAAATCAAGTGATTGAATAGCTAAAATATATGTCCTTATTTGAAGTAAGTGATTGTCCATATGGGTTTGTATTTGTCAATTCTCACTACACAAAGGTCTTCATCAGAGTTTCAGACTTCAGAAGATACTCAGACGGAACGTTGATGTATGCTTTCAAATACTTGAGAGGGAGACTGATCAACAAATGCTATTCATCTGAAGATAATGAGATTGTCAAATACATTAACTATTTGGTATGTGATCTTCTTGATCATCAACGGATGTTTATTGATGACACGGAGTGGATATGACAGCTTGACTGTACCAATGCTCAAGTTTTTCTACTCATTCACAAGAGTAGAAACTCCAGACTATGCAGAACTCTTGTGGGATTTGGTTCAAGCACAAGTTGATAAACCAAGGAGTTTTTACATTCCTTGTGAAAGGTTTTTCTGTATCTTTACCCATGATACTCTTAATGCTTGCAGAGATGGAAATATTTTTGTACCAGGTACACATGAATTATAGATGAAGAGATTTGGGGAGTTAAAGATGAATACCCCGTTGATTTCTGATAATAGATTCACTGAACCAATTCCAAATTGGTTAGTGAGGCTAGCTGAACCCCAAGATGCTAGAATGCATTCTTATTTTGATGCAGTAGGAATACCTCTTCCGAACCCAGTACAACAAGTACAAGTTGAACCAGCTGCAGTTCCAGCCCCAGAGGTTGTAGAGGAACCTATAGTTCAACCACCTGGGCCAGCTAATCCTCCACTCTGGATAAACCTTAAACGACCTAGGGTAGCTCAACAAGCTCAACCCGTGAGGATCAGAGAACCTAGTTCACCTAAGATTGAACCAACCCTTTCCACAACACCTGAGAGCAGTGACACCGATTCATCAGCAACTGAGTCATCTCCCGAATTACCGAAGAAGATGACACGTTATATCCCAGATGAGATGATTCAGACTCCGCCAACCCAACATGTAACTTGATCTAGGATTTCGACACCGATCGTCTGCCAAATAGTTACTCAAACCATTAATGATACGGACCAAGACCTAGAACCAATTAGGTCACCATCACCCATATCCGTATCACATCCAATAATAACAGTAAGCCCTACACTAAATTAAGCACAAGCTTCGGTAGGCAAGAGAGCTGAAAGCATGGATGGTAAAAATACCAATCAGCCCATCTAGCCTAATCAGGATTTAACAATAAATCCTACCCAACAAAATGCTTCGGCATCTGAGGAATTAAAGTCTTTCTCTGCAGTAAAGTCTGCGATGACTCAATCGATTGAGGAAACTCAATCATTGAAGTCCAGAACGGCCGAAGGGGAGCCAAAAATCTTGAAAAGGCACCCTGTATATCGGTTGGAAATCCTCTTGTGCCTCAACGTACAACAGGGTCTGGAGGTCCGGCTTATCTTGATGAGGGAGATCTGCCACGTCCCATGGAAACGAATCAACTTGACAATCCTTCAGGATATTTATCAGGCTTCCAGCAGACTGATCCTTTGGTTCAAGAAATTGAACCATTGGTTTAAACCACTTCTCTTCTGGATTCTGAATCTCAGGGTCTGGAGGATGAGTCCTACATATAAGAATCTGACT
Source organism: Rutidosis leptorrhynchoides (assembly GCF_046630445.1). Lineage (NCBI taxonomy): Eukaryota > Viridiplantae > Streptophyta > Magnoliopsida > Asterales > Asteraceae > Rutidosis > Rutidosis leptorrhynchoides. The sequence goes on along the minus strand of NC_092337.1, from coordinate 459,176,987 downwards.
AGTAGTATGTACAGCCCTACATATAAGAATAATACCGCACGTTTATCCTTACCAGACCCCACGGCAACTCAAACAATTTCACTGATTAATCGAACTATTAAACCAACATGTCACTAAACGTGTAAGGATTTGTGGCTAGTGGGAATATATTAACCCCAAAAATATTCTCAATGTACCTAAATAAAGCGTTACATATTAAACAAGTATCAAAATAGTATTTAAATATGCATAAGAGTTCAAATGCAAAGATAATAATTATCGTAAAATCTGAAAGTTCAAAATTCACGTTTAGATATAGCAAAACGACTTTTTTACGTCAAAACTATTTCGAATGGAAGTTAGCATTAAGGAAGTCATTCTTATAATGTCGTTATCTATTCATCGTGCGAAAGTGGGTCCAATTTTAAACCTAAGTTTTTTAGCATGCTTGCGACATAATTTAGCCCAATTATGTGGCTAATGTAATGTGCTCAAAAAAGTGATTTGCGGCCATGAATTATTATCGAAACGAAACTATTGCCAAGTATATTTTCATTCAATATGAAATTTTAAAATAGAAACAATTATAGAGTTATGAATTGAGAGATATCAAAAAGTGTCATAAAATAAACGAACCATTAAACTAAGATGTCACTAAACGTGTAAGGATTTCTGGCTAGTGGGGATATATTAACCCACAAAATATTCTCAATGTACCTAAATAAATTGTTACATAAAAAACAAGTATCAAAATAATATTTAAATATTCATAAGAGTTCAAATGCAAAGGTAATAATTTTTGTAAAATCTAAAAGTTCAAAATTCACCTTTAGAAATGACAAAATGACTTTTTCGGCGTCAAAACTATTTCGAATGGAAGCAAGCCTTCAGGAAGTCTTTAACATAACACCGTTATCTATTTATCGTGCGAAAGTGGGTCCAATTTTTAACCAAAGATTTTTTAGCATGCTTGCCACATAATTTAGCCCAATTATGTGGCTAACGTAATGTGCTAAAAATGTGTTCTGCGGCTATGAATTATTTTTGAAACGAAACTATAGTCAAATATATTTTCATTCAGTACGAAATTTTAAAATAAAAACAATTATAGAGTTATGAATTGAGAGATATCAAAAAATATCACAAAAAAATTGAACCATTAAACCAAAATGCTACTAAATGTGTAAGGATTTGTGGCTAGTGGGGATATATAAACCCCAAAAGTATTCTCAATGTACCTAAATAAAGTGTTATAAAAAAACAAGTATCAAAATAATATTTAAATATGCATAAGAGTTCAATTGCAAAGATAATAATTATCATAAAATCTGAAAGATCAAAGTTCACCTTTAGAAATAGCAAAACGACGTATTCGGTATCAAAACTATTTTGAATAGAAGAAATCCATCAAGAAGTCTTTCTCATAATTTCGTTATCTATTCATCTTGCGAAAGTGGGTCCAATTTTCAACTGAAGTTTTTTTAGCTTGCTTGCCGCATAATTTAGCCCAATTATGTGGCTAACGTAATGTGCTCAAAAATGTGTTTTGCGGCCATGAATTACTATCGAAACGAAACTATAGTCAAATATATTTTCATTCAATATGAGATTTTAAAATAGAAACAATTATACAGATATGAATTGAGAGATTTCAAAAATGTGTTTTGCGGCCTTGAATTATTTTCGAAACGAAACTATAGTCAAATATATTTTCAGTCTATTTGAAATTTTAAAATATAAACAATTATAGAGTTATAAATTGAGAGAAATCAAAAAGTGTCACAAAATAATCGAACCATTAAACCAAGATTTCACTAAACGTGTAAGGATTTGTAGCTAGTAGTGATATATTAACCTGAAAAATATTATCAATGAACTTAAATAAAGTGTTACATAAAAAAAAGTATCAAAATGGTATTTAAATATGCATAAGAGTTCAAACGCAAAGATAATAATTATCATAAAATCTTAAAGTTCTAGATTCACCTTCAGAAATAGCAAAACGATTTTTTTGGCATCAAAACTATTTCAAATGGAAGTTGGCGTTCAGGAAATCTTTCTAAAAACGCCGTTATCTATTCATCGTGTGAAAGTTGGTCCAATTTTCAACCGAAGATTTTTTAGCATGGTTGCCACATAATTTAGCCCAAGTATGTGGCCAATGTAATGTGCTAAAAATGTGTTTTGCGGCTATGAATTATTATCGAAACGAAACTATAGTCAAATATATTTTCATTCAGTATGAAATTTTAAAATAGAAACAATTATAGAGTTATGAATTGAGAGATATCAAAAAGTGTCACAAAATAATTTAACCATTAAACCAAAATGTTACTAAACTTGTAAGGATTTGTGGCTAGTAGGGATATATTAACCCCAAAAATATACTCAATGTACCTAAATAAAGTGTTACATAAAAAATAAGTATCAAAATAGTATTTAAATATGCATAAAAGTTCAAATGAAAAGATAATGATAATCGTAAAATCTAAAAGTTCAAAATTCACCTTTAGAAATAGCAAAACGGCTTTTTCGGCGTCAAAACTATATTAAATGGAAACAAGCCTTCAGGATGTCTTTCTCAAAACGTCGTTAACTATTCATCGTGCGAAAGTGGGTCCAATTTTCAACCGAAGATTTTTTTAGCATGCTTGCCACATAATTTAGCCCAATTATGTGGCCAACGTAATGTGCTAAAAATGTGTTTTACGGCTATGAATTATTTTCAAATGAAACTATAGTCAAATATATTTTCATTCAATATGAAATTTTAAAATAGAAACAATTATAGAGTTATGAATTGAAAGATATCAAAAAGTGTCACAAAATAACCGAACCATTAAACCAAGATGTTACTAAACGTGTAAGGATTTGTGGCTAGTGGGGATATATAAAGCCCAAAAATATTCTCAATGTATCTAAATAAAGTGTTACATAAAAAACAAGTATCAAAATAATATTTAAATATGCATAATAGTTCAAATGCAAAGGTAATAATTATCGTAAAATCTGAAAGTTCAAAATTCACCATTAGAAATATCAAAACGACGTTTTCAGCGTCAAAACTATTTCGAATGGAAGCAATCCATCAAGAAGTCTTTCTCATAATTTCGTTATCTATTCATCTTGCGAAAGTGAGTCCAATTTTCAACCGAAGTTTTTTTAGCTTGCTTGCCACATAATTTAGCCCAATTATGTGGCCAACGTAATGTGCTCAAAAATGTGTTTTGCGGCCATGAATTACTATCGAAACGAAACTATAGTCAAATATATTTTTCAGTCAATTTGAAATTTTAAAATAGAAACAATAATAGAGTTATGAATTGAGAGAAATCAAAAAGCGTCACAAAATAATCGAACCATTAAATCAAGATGTCACTAAATGTGTAAGGATTTGTGGCTAGTGGGGATATATTAACCCGAAAAATATTATCAATGAACCTAAATAAAGTGTTACATAAAAAAAAGTATCAAAATGGTATTTATATATGCATAAGAGTTCAAATGCAAAGATAATATTTATCATAAAATCTGAAAGTTCAAAATTCACCTTTAGAAATAGCAAAACAATTTTTTTGGCGTCAAAACTATTTCAAATGGAAGCAAGCCTTCAGGAAATCTTTCTCAAAATGCCATTATCTATTCATCGGGCGAAAGTGTGTTCAATTTTAAATCGAAGATTTTTTAGCATGATTGCCACATAATTTAGCCCAATTATGTGGCCAACGTAATGTGCTAAAAATGTGTTTTGTTGCTATGAATTATTATCGAAACGAAACTATAGTCAAATATATTTTCATTCAGTATAAAATATTGAAATAGAAACAATTATAGAGTTATGAATTTAGAGATATCAAAAGGTGTCACAAAATAATTGAACCATTAAACCAAGATGTTACTAAACGTATAAGGATTTGTGGCTAGTAGGGATATATTGAACCTCAAAAATATTTTCAATGAATCTAGTAACATCCCGTTTTTTCCGTACGTATTGAAAGGTACATACTTAATCATTTGTACATTTATAACTCGTTAGCTTACGCGTAAATGTTTGAATATATGTATAGATATATATATATATATATATATATATATATATATATATATATATATATATATATATATATATATATATATATATATATATATATATATATATATATATATATATATATATATATATATATATATATGTATACTTGATAATGTGTGCATAAGCAAGTCTATATGTGGGTTTTGATAGCGTTAAGTCTTGCGAGACTATAGTTGAAGGTTAGGTGAGAATAGGAATCGGGTTTGAAATGTACAAAATTAATTAATGTTGAAATTTGTTTAAGATGGTCGAGCTGCTCAGTTACAGCCTTAGGCCGCGCCGCGACAAAATGGTCCGCGTCGTGGCATAACAAGCAAACCAGGAACAGAATGAGGGTTAAGAAGGGTCGATTTTCATGTTGAATGTCGCGCCGCGACGAATTGGGCCGCGCCGCGTTAGTCCTGCTGGACAGAATCCGGAGTTAGCTCATTTTAAGGGAATTTAAGGGGCAAATTGGTAATTTGACGTGTAAGTCTGATGGGAGCATTAAATCTCATCCACTTGTTCATTTAATTGAATTTCTTTTCCCTTTTCTTTCTATTTTCTCTCCCAAAACTTAAAACCCAATTGAATTAAAGGTGAGATTTGAGAGTGAATGATTGAGGGTTAATCTTTGGAGCAAGAATTAAAGCTGTTCCTCTTGTCTCTAGCTACTCGTTGATAGTCTCGGTAAGTTCTAACTCTAAGTTTTGAGTTTTAATTGGTTAATGGCTAGAGTTTTGGTTACTAGAGACTTGTATGACCCATTTGGGGTTAAAATGGGTGAACATGGGTTATGTGGGTGAAAGGAAATCTTAAATAGCTATAACCTAGGGTTTGGCCTTATGATTTAAGATTTGTAAGTATTAATGGTGTTGTTAATCTTTAAAACACTTGTTTAATGTTGAAAGAGTGTTAAAATGGATCAAAAGGGGTAACGTTGACCTAGTTTGTGTGAAATGGGTATGAATTACCCTAAGTTGCGATTAATTAATGTTAGTACACTTAAATCACTAGCTTTAGTGATTTAATATGAGTCTTGGCCATTTATGGGCGGTTTTGAGGTAGGTGAGCTATTTAATGCAAATGGGTCATTAAATGCTCAAGTGATATGTAGTGTGGTAAGTTCCACTAGTTGTGTAATTAAATGTGCACTTATGTATTAGGTACGTTGAAAGGACCCGTTCATATACATTATAAACGATTCACAATAGTTGATTACATTGCGAGGTATTTGACCTCTATATGATACATTTTACAAACATTGCATTCGTTTTTAAAAGACAAACTTTCTTTACATCGAAAATTGACAGGCATGCATACCATTTCATAATATCCACTATCCAACTATAAATTGATTTAATAATAATCTTTGATGAACTCAATGACTCGAATGCAACGTTCTTCGAAATATGCTATGAAAGACTCCAAGTAATATCTTTAAAATGAGCAAATGCACAGCGAAAGATTTCTTTAACACCTGAGAATAAACATGCTTTAAAGTGTCAACCAAAAGGTTAGTGAGTTCATTAGTTTATCATAATCATTTATTTCCATCATTTTAATACACCACGAGGATTTCATTTCCAGTTCTCATAAATATACGTCCCATGCATAGAGACAAAAATAATCATTTATATGGTGAACACCTGGTAATCGACATTAACTAGTTACATATAAGAATATCCCCTATTATTCCGGGATCCTCCTTCGGACATGATATAAATTTTGAAGTACTAAAGCATCCGGTACTTTGGATGGGGTTTGTTAGGCCCAAAAGATCTATCTTTAGGATTCGCGTCAATTAGGGTGTTTGTTCCCTAATTCTTAGATTACCAGACTTTAATAAAAAGGGGCATATTCGATTTCGATAATTCAACCATAGAATGTAGTTTCAATTACTTGTATCTATTTCGTCAAACATTAATAAAAAAATTGCGCATGTATTCTCAACCCAAAAATATTAATACATATAACGTCATTGAACAAGTGCAAGGTTGGCCTCGGATTCACGAACCTAAATTAATTATATATATTTATGTGTTGGTCAATATTTGTCTAACAAATTAGGTCAAGTCATAGTGTACCACAATCCTAATGCTCGAGACTAATATGCAAAAGTCAACAAAAGTAAATTTGACTCAAAATAATTTCCAAAAATCTATACATGATTAATATATAGTTTAAATATCGTCGTTTTATATTTTTAAATATTTTTAAAAGATTTATTAGAGTAAATAATATAATTTATTTATTAATAAATAAAATTTTATATTAAATTTATATAATAAAATATACTTTTATATATATTAAGTAATAAAATTTATAGGGTTCATTTAATATCATAAAGATAATATGATAGGTATTATTAAAGTAAGTTATTACACGTAGTAAAATATGTTTGTATCACATATTTATTTGATAAAATAATATCTATAATGATAGTAAGTAAAAGTTGTATTATTTTATAATAATTATTATTATTATTATAAAAATATCAATATTTATAATTACTAAGATGACATTATGATAAAACGATAATTCTAATTATGATAACTTTATTATTTACGATAATTTTTAATATTATCTTTAAAATAATAATTCTATTTAAAATAATAATAATAATGATATTTTATAGTAACAATGACATTTCTATTAAAATGATAATTTTTGTTAAAATGATAGTTTTAATACTAACGATACTTTTAATAATAATAGTAATGATAAAAATAATAAGAACGATAATTTTATCTAAATCAATATCTTATAATATTTTAATTTCATCATGATACTCTTACTCATTATTTCCTAATTGTTTCGTTTAATAGCTTTTAATCGTCTTTTATATCGTGTTCATAATAATGATAATAATAGTAATCAAAATAATTAGGTGTTACAAATATTTGTTTTAATTACACTATTATTAATAATGATAGTTACTATAACATTATTAACGATAATACTAATAATTATAATTATCTTAATGATAATATAGTAATAATAATAATAATAACAATAACAATAACCATATTTAAATAATGATATACATATTAATAATGATAATAATAATAATAATAATACTAATAATAATAATAATAATTAGATAATAATAATAATACTAATTATAACTTTAACGATAATAACGATAATAATAATAAAAAAATAACAATTTTTAATGATAAATCCCTTTTATTTATAAAGATAATAATAATGATAATAATAAGATAAAACTAGAACGACGATAAAAACGACGACGATAATAATAATCATTTTTAATAAAAATATCGAAAATTAAATTGATTATAACTTCTAATCCGTTCATCGAAACCATTCGATATCTAAAGGAAAAGTTCTTAATTTTTCGCTAGCTTTCCAAGGACATGCATATCTTATACCTTATCTCAACCGTAAGTGTAACTAATTCAAGATTCAACCTAACCTGTCTAAGGGCAATATCAAAAGTACAAGCATGCATAATCCTAAATACTCGAGCACTAGTCAGGGATACACTATTAGTATGTAAAAGTTAAATTATGAGTACTCACGTATCAATATTGAGATTCAATATTGCAGGAAAAGTATATAGACGCAACGAAAATGATAAACACTATATTGACCTCACGAGCATACCCATGAACCATACTCAATCACCTCCATAGCTATAACCCATAATTTCCTTAATCATATTCTACTTGAAAAACAATTTCGAAATCACTCGAACAGCACTCCGTCGTAATATTTTATGTATACTAATAATATCTTGAAATAATACGGAGTAAATATATATATATGTAAATCGATTGAGAGAGTTTAGAGAAAAATATTTTCAAGTTTCTATGAAATAATGAAACCTATTGAATTCTATTTATAATAGATTTTTGAATTATTAAAGTGAATTATTAAAGTATGAATTATTAAAGTGAATTATTAAAGTATGAATTATTAAAGTGAATTATTAAAGTATGAATTATTAAAGTGAATTAATAAAGTATGAATTATTAAAGTGAATTATTAAAGTATGAATTATTAAAGTGAATTATTAAAGTTAAAGTAAAGTAAAAATAAAGTAAAGGTAAAGTTTAAGTATAGTAAAAGTATAAAACTATGTACGTATAATACGCGTATAAATATATATAATATTAATTTAAATCGTTATATAAAATAAAATATAAATATCGTTATCTTTATCATACTAGTTAAGTAATGAGTTGTCAAAAGTGGTTCTAGATATTTATAAAAGTTATATACGTTTTAATAATAAAGTTCTTTTTAAACTGAAAACGTTTTTGTACGTTTGAAACTAAATAGATCAATCGAGTCTTTATGAGATTCAATCTTCGACTATCCTTTGTCTAGTTCTCAATGATTGACAATTTGTTCTTATTTATAAATCACTTTACCATTTTCCGAATATTGTTAAAATGGAAAGATTTCTCAAATCAACGTGGGCCTTTCAATAGAGACTTGTAATCATAATTCAATATATCTGATAATTCAATCATTTGATCTTATCTTCTAATTCCATTGATAAATATTTTGAAGCAGATACAATCATATAAAGTATTTAATCTAATATTTTTTTTACGTTTCAAGTTATAATATATATACACATATACATATATAATCATATTCGTTTAATGGTTCGTGAATCGTTGAAACTTGGTCGAGGTTGAATGAATGTATGAACATAGTTTAAAATTCTTGAAATTTAACTTAACAAATATTGCTAATCGTGTCGAAAACATATAAAGATTAAAGTTTAAATTTGGTTGGAAATTTCCGGTGTCGGAAACATATAAAGATTAAAGTTTAAATTTGGTTGGAAATTTCCGGGTTGTCACATATGTTGCCTTGAAGTTTCGGAAGTGCATAATCATCACTGAAGTGTTAAGGTGAGTGGAATAATTTTATGCATGCATATATAATGTATTTATTTGTGTAGTTGAGTTGTGAAGTGTCAACGTGTTAAGACACCACTCCTCACGTAGCGAGTGAAGTGTCGATGTGTTAAGACACCACTCGGGAGTGAAGTATCGATGTGTTAAGATGCCACTCCGAGAGATGTAACGAGTGAAGTGTCGATGTGCTAAGACACCACTCGGGGTGAAGTGTCGAAGTGTTAAGGCACCACCCGGGGTGAAGTATCGACGTGTTAAGATGCCACCCGTGGGGTTAGTGTACGAAGTGTTAAGTGCACTAATGGTTGTTATGAACCCTGACGATCTTTAAACATCGTTCCCTCGTTCGCTTGGTTAACCATGGTTGTGTGTGTGTGGATCATAGCATATTATATTGTTTAAACTATATGCTATTGTTATGCTAGCTCGTATGGTGGAAGGTTTAGTGTTATACTTGTGATGGTATGATTACTTATAATGCTAGCATGTATGCGGTAAATACGTAAGTGATTGCAAGTAAGTAGGTTGTATATGTAAACGTATAATTGTTGCACTCACTAAGCATTAGCTTACCCCTCTCGTTGTTTATCTTTTTAGATGCAGGTGTAGACAAGGGCAAGGGGGTTGTTGGGCACTAGGTGTCCCTTGATGATGTTATGTTGGAGCTTTTGGAAGTTGGCCTAGCGTTTTGGGTAGTTTAGTCCCAAACCATGCTCGATGTGTTGTTTGGTTTAAAACTATCATTTTTGTATTGGTCAACTTGTATCACATTCGTTAATGGTCTTTGTGCCTTTTGTAAACACTAAACTTGTATGTTTTAACGAAACATGTGGAATGGTTTACATATTTAATTGGCGCGTAAATGTGTATTATTTAAAAAAAAATTATCGTATGGAATACGGGTTGGGTTGTTTCAAGTGGTATCAGAGCATGGTCTAAGGGATTTAGGTGACTTGAGATAGGTGCCTAGACTTAGACTTTATTGTGCATGCGCTTTTATGCGGGACTTGTAGGACTTTGGGTCTAATCGGGAATTGTTAGTGCTTTGGTTATGTGAACTAACCTCGTGCTAATTGATTTGTGTTGTGTTTAACAATCATCAAGCGAGATGGACGTTGTACTAGCAAGTTAATGCGACGTGCTCGCGTAACAATGATTAGCTACCATTGTTACGGGTGCAAATCGTGTCAAACAAGTAATGTACAACGATTGTTGACTAAGATGGAGAAGTGTGGGGTATACGTATATGCATACATGTTATGTCCTTTTGTTTCATTCGTTGTTTAATCTTTTCCGTTTTATAGAATGAAGATGAGAAACGGACACGACACCGAAAATGGGGGCACTAGTGAGGACGCCGAGTTAACGGCCAAGATTGAGGCCATTCTTAAAAGTCAAAAGGCGGAGTACCTTGTGGATATCAAGAAGATGTTCCTAGACTCAATTGACGAACAATTGGTCAATATAGTCAAAGAACAAGTTAAAGCCGTCCTACATGAAGATAATGTGGGAAGACGTGACTTTCTGTATAAGAACTTTAAGGATGCTCAACCACCTACTTTTGAGAGCGAAAGAGACCCGTTAAAGAGTGCCCGGTGGATCTCCGATATGGAGGGGGCCTTTCGAACTTGTGAATGCTCAATTGATAAAAAGACAAGGTATGGTTGTAGCATGCTAAGAGGTGATGCGAAGCTATGGTGGGATGCAAAAATCCAAGTTTATGGCGAAGAACAATGCATGGATTTTACTTGGGATGAGTTCAAAACGGAGTTCTTCCAAGAGTACCGAACTTCGGCCGATCTTACTAGGCTTAAGGACGAGTTACGTTCCTTGAGGCAAGGGTCGATGGATTTGAATACTCTTAAATTCGTTTACTTATCGAAAACTCAATTTTGCCCGAAGTATGTCGGGAATGATAAAATGTTGAAGGAAGACTTTTACCGAATCCAGAATGATAATTATCAAGAGAAGATAAGCGTGAATGTAGTGAAGAGTTTTGATGAGTTGTTTGATATGGCCAAAGGTTTCGAGTCGCTCATCTTGAGAAAGAGTGGCTTTACTTTCTGCAAAAAGAAGTGTGAAGCTACTAGTCATTCGAACTTTTCTAACAAGAAGCACAAGAAGGGCTCCGAGAGTGTTGGTAGTGTTAAGAAGGGTGCTTCCGATAATTTTACTTATGCTTACTACAATTGTGGGAAAAGGGGGCACATGGCTCGTGAGTGCCCGAAACAAACAACCACAACCAAGCTTACTTGTTTTAATTGCGGTAAAGAAGGGCATAAGAGGCCGGAGTGTCCCGACTTGCGGGGTGATCATGTTAAGAGGTTAGAGAAGGCGGCGGGCACGGCTAAGGGGCGGAATTATTTGATGACCAATGATGAGGCCAGGCATTCCAATGAAGTTGTCTCAGGTACTTTCATGGTTAACTCTAAGCCGGCAAAGATATTATTTGATAGCGGTGCTAATTTGTCTTTTGTATCGCCTCGATTTGTGTCTAAGCTTAACAAACCACTAGCTAAGTTAAGTCATCCGGTAGAAGTTGAAATAGCGGATGGTAAGACGGAGCTAGGGGTTGATGTGTGTAAAGATTGTAATGTTGTGTTTGGTACCGAAACGTTTAAAATCGATCTCATTATGATGACTTTGGGTGAGTTTTATATTGTTGTTGGCATGGATTATCTCGATCGTTATAGAGCCGATATTGCATTCCATGATAAGTTCATTCGTGTGAGAACCCCAAGTGGGGGAGAGTTGATTATTCATGGTGATAAACGAAGAAGACTCGTACCATTATGCACTTATGCACGGGCACGACATTTTCTCAAGAGTGGTGGTGTATGTTATCTCGCTCATGTAGTTGATACTCGTGATGAGCCACCACCCATTCGTAAAATTTCGGTGGTTAATGAGTTTGAAGACGTTTTTCCGGATGAGTTACCGGGTGTTCCGGCGGAAAGACAAGTAGAATTTCGCATTGAGTTGGTTCCGGGAGCTACTCCCATTGCAAAAACTCCTTATCGTTTAGTGCCAACAGAAATGCAAGAGTTGTTAAATCAAACCCAAGAGTTGCTTGAGAAGGGTTTCATTCGACCGAGCTCCTCGCCATGGGCTGCTCCGGTTTTGTTTGTGAAAAAGAAAGATGGAAGTATGCGGATGTGCATCGATTATAGGGAGTTGAATAAAGTGACGATCAAGAATCGTTATCCATTGCCTCGGATTGACGATTTGTTTGACCAACTCCAAGGTGCAACGTATTTTTCTAAGATTGACTTACGGTCCGGCTATCATCAAGTGCGGGTCCGTGATGAAGACATAGAGAAAACGGCTTTTCGAACGCGTTATGGGCATTATGAGTTTGTAGTTATGCCTTTTGGTCTTACGAATGCACCGGCGGCATTCATGGATCTTATGAACCGAGTGTGCCAACCTATGTTAGATAAGTCGGTAATTGTGTTCATCGACGACATACTTGTTTATTCTAAGAGTATGAAGGAACATGAGCACCATTTGCTTGAAGTGTTGAAGACATTGCGGAAGGAGAAGTTGTATGCAAAATTCTCCAAATGTGAATTTTGGCTAAGGAAAGTTCAATTCTTTGGCCATATTGTGAATCGAGAAGGAATTCAAGTAGACCCGGGGAAGATAGAAACGGTTAAAAGTTGGGGACAACCGACTACGCCTACGAAAATCTGAAGCTTTCTCGGATTGGCCGGTTATTATCGTCGGTTCATCCAAGACTTTTCTAAGATTGCTTCTCCTTTGACTAAATTGACGAGGAAGAACGTAAGGTTCAATTGGGAGAACGAGCAAGAAATCGCTTTTTAATTGTTAAAAGAGAAATTGTGTCAAGCTCCGATGTTAGTGTTGCCGGAAGGGGTAGAAGACATGACGGTTTATTGTGATGCTTCTTTAAATGGGCTCGGGTGTGTTTTGATGCAAAGAGGTAAAGTCATCGCTTACGCCTCTCGACAATTAAAGGAACACGAAAAGAGATACCCGACTCACGATCTTGAATTGGCGGCGGTGGTTCATGCGTTGAAAATTTGGCGCCACTACTTGCATGGTGTCAAGTGTACGATTTATTCGGACCATAAGAGTTTGAAACATCTCTTTACTCAACGAGATTTGAATTATCGTCAACGTAGGTGGATGGATGTGGTAAAGGATTATGATTGTGAGATACTTTACCATCCGGGAAAGGCGAACGTGGTCGCGGATGCGTTGAGTCGAAAGAGTCAACATCCGACGATACGAGTAGGATCGTTACGCATGATTATTACTAACGATTTCCTTGTAAAGCTTGGTGAGATTCAAATAGAAGCGTATATTCACAACAAGCATGAAGAGCGGATTGTGGGGCAAACGGAGTTCATTACTATGGGCTCGCGTGGTTTGTTGTCGTTTCAAGTAAGAGTGTGGGTACCTAAGATGGGTGGTAACCGACAAGTGCTACTAGATGAAGCACATAAGTCAAAGTATTCCATTCATCCGGGTGCAACAAAGATGTACTATGACTTGAAGAAAGATTATTGGTGGCCCGGTATGAAACGTGATGTGGTTAAGTATGTTGAATAATGCGTCACGTGTTTGCAAGTTAAAGCCGAACTCCAAAAGCCGTACGGTAAGTTACAACCCTTGGAAGTCCCGAAATGGAAATGGGAGCACATTACCATGGACTTCATTACTAAGTTACCGAAGACGGCGAGAACCCAATATGATACGATTTGGGTGATAGTTGATCGATTGAGGACAAGTGCTTTGTTTCTTCCCATTCGGGAAACGATATCATCAGAGACTTTATCCAAGTTGTTTATCAAGGAGGTGATATCGAGACATGGGGTTCCTATATCTATTGTTTCGGATCGATATACTCGTTTTACGTCCCGGTTTTGGAACAAGTTTCATGAAGATATGGGTACTCAATTGAAAATGAGCACGGCGTATCATCCTCAAACGAACGGTCAAACCGAGCTTACGAACCAAACGTTGGAGGATATGTTAAGGGCGTGTATTATTGATTTTGGTGGAAGTTGGGATGAGCACTTGCCATTGGTGGAATTCTCGTACAATAATAGTTACCACACCAGTATTGGAATGCCACCGTATGAGATGCTTTATGGGCGTAGGTGTCGAACTCCCATTTGTTAAGGAGAAGTGGGTCAAAGAGAGATCGGGAGCTCCGATTTGGTTTTGGAGACGAATTGTAAGATTGAGATGATTCGGGCTCGACTTAAAGCGGCACAAGATCGACAAAAGTCTTATGCCGATAAAGGTAGGAGAACGATTGAGTTTCACGAAGGTGACATGGTAATGCTTAAGGTTTCTCCATGGAAGGGTATTATCCGGTTTCGGAAATGAGGAAAGTTAGCTCCTCGGTTTATTGGTCCTTTCAAGGTTTCGGCACGTGTTGGTGAGGTTGCTTATCGACTAGAGCTACCCGAAGAACTTGCGGGAATCCATAACACGTTTCATGTTTCCCATCTTCGTAAGTGTCTTGAGGATGACTCGACTTGGGTGCCTTTAGATGAGATTACGTTGAATAACAAGCTAGAGTATGCGGAAGAACCGGTTGCAATCCTTGATGAGAAGGTTAAGATGTTGTGAAACAAGGAAATTAGAACTTTCAAGGTGCAATGGCGACATCGAAAGGGTTCTGAGTTTACATGGGAATCCGAAGAGTTTGCTTTGGTCTATCTTCCGGCTTGTCATGCGGCTTGGATCGCGAGGACGCGCTCCGATTCAAGTGGTGGAGAGTTGTAACATCCCGTTTTTCCCGTACGTATTGAAAGGTACATACTTAATCATTTGTACGTTTATAACTCGTTAGCTTACGTGTAAATGTATGAATATATGTATAGATATATATATGTATGTGTATACTTGATAATGTGTGCATAACCAAGTCTATATGTGGGTTTTGATAGCGTTAAGTCTTGCGAGACTATAGTTGAAGGTTAGGTGAGAATAGGAAGCGGGTTTGAAATGTACAAAATTAATTAATGTTGAAATTTGTTTAAGATGGTCGAGCTGCTCAGTTACAGCCTTAGGCCGCGCCGCGGCATAACAAGCAAACCAAGAACAGAATGAGGGTTAAGAAGGGTCGATTTTCATGTTGAATGTCGCGCCGCGATGAATTGGGCCGCGCCGCGGCAGTCCTGCTGGACAGAATCCGGACTTAGCTCATTTTAAGGGAATTTAAGGGGCAAATTGGTAATTTGACGTGTAAGTCTGATGGGAGCATTAAATCTCGTCCACTTGTTCATTTAATTGAATTTCTTTTCCCTTTTCTTTCTATTTTCTCTCCCAAAACTTAAAACCCAATTGAATTAAAGGTGAGATTTGAGAGTGAAGGATTGAGGGTTGATCTTTGGAGCAAGAATTAAAGTTGTTCCTCTTGTCTCTAGCTACCCGTTGATAGTCTCGGTAAGTTCTAACTCTAAGTTTTGAGTTTTAATTGGTTAATGGCTAGGGTTTTGGTTACTAGAGACTTGTATGACCCATTTGGGGTTAAAATGGGTGAACTTGGGTTATGTGGGTGAAAGGAAATCTTAAATAGCTATAACCTAGGGTTTGGCCTTATGA
Source organism: Rutidosis leptorrhynchoides (assembly GCF_046630445.1). NCBI lineage: Eukaryota > Viridiplantae > Streptophyta > Magnoliopsida > Asterales > Asteraceae > Rutidosis > Rutidosis leptorrhynchoides. The sequence continues at coordinate 459,161,456 of NC_092337.1, read as the reverse complement.
TTTAAGATTTGTAAGTATAATGGTGTTGTTAAGCTTTAAAACACTTGTTTAATGTTGAAAGAGTGTTAAAATGGGTCAAAGGGGTAATGATGACCTAGTTTGGGCGAAATGGGTATGAATTACCCTAAGTTGCGATTAATTAATGTTAGTAGACTTAAATCACTAGCTTTAGTGATTTAATATGAGTCTTGGCCATTTATGGGCGGTTTTGAGGTAGGTGAGCTATTTAATGTAAATGGGTCATTAAATGCTTAAGTGATATGTAGTGTGGTAAGTTCCACTAGTTGTGTAATTAAATGTGTACTTATGTATTAGGTACGTTGCCTTGAAGTTTCGGAAGTGCATAATCATCACCGAAGTGTTAAGGTGAGTGGAATAATTATATGCGTGCATATATGATGTATTTATTTGTGTAGTTGAGTTGTGAAGTTTTGACGTGTTAAGACACCACTCTTCACGTGGCGAGTGAAGTGTCGATGTGTTAAGACACCACTCAGGAGTGAAGTATCGACGTGTTAAGATGCCACTCCGAGAGATGTAACGAGTGAAGTGTCAATGTGCTAAGACACCACTCGGGGTGAAGTGTCGAAGTGTTAAGGCACCACCCGGGGTGAAGTATCGACGTGTTAAGATGCCACCCGTGGGGTTAGTGTACGAAGTGTTAAGTGCACTAATGGTTGTTATGAACCCTGACGGTCTTTAAACATCATTCCCTCGTTCGCTTGGTTAACCATGGTTGTGTGTGTGTGGATCGTAGCATATTATATTGTTTAAACTATATGCTATTGTTATACTAGCTCGTATGGTGGAAGGTTTAGTGTTATACTTGTGATGGTATGATTACTTATAATGCTAGCATGTATGCGGTAAATACGTAAGTGATTGCAAGTAAGTAGGTTGTATATGTAAACGTATAATTGTTGCACTCACTAAGCATTAGCTTACCCCTCTCGTTGTTTATCTTTTTAGATGCAGGTGTAGACAAGGGCAAGGGGGTTGTTGGGCACTAGGTGTCCCTTGATGATGTTATGTTGGAGCTTTTAGAAGTTGGCCTAGCGTTTTGGGTAGTTTAGTCCCAAACCATGCTCGATGTGTTGTTTGGTTTAAAACTATCATTTTTGTATTGGTCAACTTGTATCACATTCGTTAATGGCCTTTGTGCCTTTTGTAAACACTAAACTTGTTGTATGTTTTAACGAAACGTGTGGAATGGTTTACATATTTAATTGGCGCGTAATTGTGTATTATTTAAAAAAAAATTATCGTATGGAATACGGGTTGGGTTGTTTCAAATCTAAATAAAGTGTTACATAAAAAACAAGTATCAAAAAGGTATTTAAATATGCATAAGAGTTAAAATTCAAAGATAATAATTATCGTAAAATCTGAAAGTTCAAAATTCACCTTTAGAAATAGCAAAACGATGTTTTTGGCATCAAAACTATTTCGAATGGAAGCAAGCCTTAAAAAAGTCTTTCTCATAATGTCGTTACCGATTCATCATGCGAAAGTGGGTCCAATTTTTAACTGAAGTTTTTTAGCATGGTTGCCGCATAATTTGGCCCAATTATGTGGCCAACGTAATGTGCTCAAAAATGTGTTTTGCGGCCATGAATTACTATCGAAACGAAACTATAGTCAAATATATTTTCATTCAAAAAAATTTTAAATTAGAACAATTATAGAGTTATGAATTGATAGATATCAAAAAGTGTCATAAAATAATCGAACCATTAAAATAAGATGTCATTAAACGTGTAAAGATTTGTGGCTAGTGGAGATATATTAACCCCATAAAATATTCTCAATGTACCTAAATAAAGTATTACATAAAAAACAAGTATCAAAATAATATTTAAATATACATAAGAGTTCAAATGCAAAGGTAATAATTATCGTAAAATCTAAAAGTTCGAAATCACCTTTAGAAATAGCAAAATGAATTTTTCTGCGTCAAAACTATTTAGAATGGAAGAAATCCATCAAGAATTCTTTCTCATAACGTCGTTATCTATTCATCGTGCGAAACTGAGTCCAATTTTTAACTGAAACTTTTTTTAGCATGCTTGCCACATAATTTGGGCCAATTATATGGCCACCGTAATATGCTCAAAATTGTGTTTTGTGGCCATATAATATTATCGAAACGAAACTATATTCAAATATGTTTTCAATCAATATGAAATTTTAAAATATAAACAAATATAGATTTTTGAATTTAGAGAAGTCAAAAAGTGTCACAAAATAATCGAACCATTAAACCAAGATGTAACTAAACGTGTAAGGATTTGTGGCTAGTGGGGATATATTAACCCCAAAATTATTCTCAATAAACCTAAATAGAGTATTACATGAAAAACAAGTATCAAAATAGTATTTAAATATGCATCAGAGTTCAAATGCAAAGATAATAATTATCGTAAAATCTGAATAAAAAAATTCATCATTAGAAATAGCAAAACGACTTTTTTGGCGTCAAAGCTATTTCAAATGGAAACAAGCCTTCAGGAAGTCTTTCTCAAACATAGTTATCTATTCATCGTGCGAAAGTGGGTCCAATTTTCAACCGAAGATTTTTTAGCATGCTTGCCACATAATTTAGCCCAATTATGTGGCCAACGTAATGTGCTAAAAATGTGTTTTGCGGCTATGAATTATTTTCGAAATGAAACTATAGTCAAATATATTTTCATTCAGTATAAAATTTTAAAATAGAAACAATTATAGAGTTATGAATTGAGAGATATCAAATAGTGTCACAAAATAATCGAACCACTAAACCAAGATGTTACTAGATGTGTAAAGATTTGTGGCTAGTGGGGATATATAAACCCCAAAAATATTCTCAATGTACCTAAATAAAGTGTTATATAAAAACAAGTATCAAAATAATATTTAAATATGTATAAGAGTTCAAATATAAAGGTAATAATTATCGTAAAATCTGAAAGTTCAAAATTCACCTTTAGAAATAGCAAAACGACGTTTTCGACGTCAAAACTATTTCGAATGGAAGCAATCCATCAAGAAGTCTTTCTCATAACGTCGTTATCTATTCATCTTACGAAAGTGGGTCCAATTTTAAACCGAAGATTTTTTTAGCATGCTTGCCACATAATTTATCCCAATAATGTGGCCAACGTAATGTGCTAAAAATGTGTTTTGCGACTATGAATTATTATCGAAATGAAACTTTAGTCAAATATATTTTCATTCAGTATGAAATTTTAAAATAGAAACAATTATAGAGTTATGAATTGAGAGATATCAAAGAGTGTCACAAAATAATCGAACAATTAAACTAAGATGTCACTAAACATGTAAGGATTTGTGGCTAGTGGGGATATATTAACCCCAAAAATATAATCAATTAACCTAATTAAAGTGTTACATAAAAAATAAACATCAAAATGGTATTTAAATATCCATAAGAGTTCAAATGCAAAGGTAATAATTATCGTAAAATCTGAAAGTTCAAAATTCACCTTTAGAAATAGCAAAACGACATTTTCGGCGTCAAAACTATTTCGAATGGAAGCAATCCATCAAGAAGTCTTTCTCATAACGTCGTTATATATTCATCGTGCAAAAGTGGATCCAATTTTCAACAGAAGTTTTTTTAGCATGCTTGCCACATAATTTGGCCCAATTATGTGGCCAACGTAATGTGCTCAAAAATGTGTTTTGTGGCTATGAATTACTATCGAAACGAAACTATATTCAAATATATTTTCATTCAATATGAAATTTTAAAATAAAAACGATTATAGAGTTATGAATTAAGAGATTTCAAAAAGTGTCACAAAATACTCGAACCATTAAACCAAGATGCCACTAAACGTGTAAGGATTTGTGGCTGGTGGAGATATATTAAACCCAAAAATATTCACAATGTAACTATACAAAATGTTACATAAAAACAATTATCAAACTAATATTTAAATGTGTAAAAGAGTTCAAATGCAAAGGTAAAAATTATCGTAAAATCTGAAAGTTCAAAATTCATCTTTTGAAATATCAAAACGGATTTTTCGGTGTCAAAACTATTTCATATGGAAACAAGCCTTCAGCAAGTCTTTCTCATAACGTCGTTATCTATTCATCATGCGAATGTGAGTCCAATTTTCAACTGAAGTTTTTTTTAGCATGCTTGCCACATAATTTGGCCCAATTATGTGGCCACCGTAATGTGCTCAAAAAGGTGTTTTATTGCCATAAATTACTTTCGAAACGAAACTATAGTCAAATATATTTTCATTCAGTATAAAATTTTAAATAGAAACAATTATAGAGTTATGAATTGAGAGATATAAAAAAGTGTTACAAAATAATCGAATTATTAAACCAAGATGTCACTAAACGTGTAAGGATTTGTGGCTAGTAGATATATTTTTACCCAAAAAATTTTATCAATGAACCTAAATAAAGTGTTACATAAAAAACAAGTATAAAAAATTGTATTTAAATATGCATAAGAGTTGAAATGCAAAGATAATAATTATCATAAAATCTGAAAGTTCAAAATTCACCTTTAGAAATAGCAAAACGATTTTTTCGGTGTCAAAACTATTTCAAATGGAAGAAGCCTTTAGGTAGTCTTTCTCAAAAAGTTATTATGTATTCATCGTGCGAAAGTGGGTCCAATTTTCATCCGAAGATTTTTTAGAATGCTTGCCACATAATTTAGCCCAATTATGTGGCCAACTAAATGTGCTAAAAATGTGTTTTGCGGCTATGAATTATTATCGAAACGAAATTATAGTCAAACATATTTTCATTCAGTATGAAATTTTAAAATAGAAACAGTTATAGAGTTAAGAATTGAGAGATATCAAAAAGTGTCACAAAATAATCGAACCATTAAACCAAGATGTTACTAAACGTGTAAGGATTTGTGGCTAATGGAGATATATTAACCCCAAAAATATTCTCAATGTACCAAAATAAAGTGTTACATAAAAAACAAGTATCAAAATAATATTTAAATATGCATAAGAGTTAAAATTCAAAGGTAATAATTATCTTAAAATCTGAAAGGTCAAAATTCACCTTTAGAATTAGCAAAACGACATTTTCGACATCAAAACTATTTCGAATGGAAGCAATCCTACAAGAAGTCTTTCTCATAACGTCGTTATCTACTCATCGTGCGAAAATGGGTCCAATTATCAACTGAACTTTTTTTAGTATGCTTGCCACATAATTTGGCTCAATTATGTGGCCAACGTAATGTGCACAAAAACGTGTTTTGCGGCCATAAATTACTATCGAAACGAAACAATATTCAAATATATTTTCATTCAATATGAAACTTTAAAATAGAAACAATTATAGAGTTATGAATTGAGAGATATCAAAAAGTGTTACAAAATAATCGAACCATTAAATCAAGATGTTACTAAACGTGCAAGAATTTGTGGCTAGTGGGGATATATTAACCCCAAAAATATTCTCAATGTACCTAAATAAAGTGTTACATAAAAAACAAGTATCAAAATAATATTTAAATATGCATAAGAGTTAAAATTCAAAGGTAATAATTACCTTAAAATCTGAAAGGTCAAAATTCACCTTTAGAATTAGCAAAACGACATTTTCAACGTCAAAACTATTTCGAATGGAAGCAATCCTTCAAGAAGTCTTTCTCATAACGTCGTTATCTATTCATCGTGCGAAATTGGGTCCAATTATCAACTGAACTTTTTTTTTTATGCTTGCCACATAATTTGGCTCAATTATGTGGCCAACGTAATGTGCACAAAAACGTGTTTTGCGGCCATAAATTACTATCGAAACGAAACTTTAGTCAAATATATTTTCATTCAATATGAAATTTTAAAATAGAAACAATTATAGAGTTATGAATTGAGAGCTATCAAAAAGTGTTACAAAATAATCGAACCATTAAACCTTGATGTCACTAAACGTGTAAGGATTTGTGACTAGTGCGGATATATTAACCCCAAAAATGTTTTCAATGTACCTAAATAAAGTGTTACATAAAAAACAAGTATCAAAATAATTCTTAAATATGCATAAGAGTTCAAATGCAAAGGTAATAATTATCGTAAAATCTGAAAGTTCAAAATATACCTTTTGAAATAGCAAAATGACTTTTTCGGCATTAAAACTATTTCAAATGAAAGCAAACCTTCAGGAAATATTTCTCATAACATCGTTATCTATTCATCGTGTGAAAGTGGGTCCAATTTTCAACTGGAGTTTTTTTTAGCATGCTTGCCACATAATTTGGCCCAATTATGTGGCCACCGTAGTGTGCTCAAAAATGTGTTTTACGGCCATGAATTATTATCGAAATGAAACTATAGTCAAATATATTTTCTGTCAATATTAAATTTTAAAATATAAACATTTATAGAGTTGTGAATTGAGAGAAATCAAAATGTGTCACAAAATAATCGAACCATTAAATCAGGATGTCACTAAACGTGTAAGGATTTGTGGCTAGTGGGGATATATTAACCCAAAAAATATTAGCAATGAACCTAAATAAAGTGTTACATAAAAAACAAGTATCAAAATGGTATTTAAATATGCATAAGAGTTCAAACGCAAATATAATAATTATCATAAAATCTGAAAGTTCAAAATTCACCTTTAAAAATAGCAAGACGGTTTTTTCGATGTCAAAACTATTTCAAATGCAAGCAAGCCTTCAGGAAGTCTTTCTCAAAACGTTGTTATCTATTCATCGTGGGAAAGTGAGTCCAATTTTCAACCGAAGATTTTTTAGCATGCTTGCCACATAATTTAGCCCAATTATGTGGCCAACGTAATGTGCTAAAAATGTGTTTTGCGGCTATGAATTATTATCGAAACGAAACTCTAGTCAAATATATTTTCATTCAGTATGAAATTTAAAATAGAAACAACTATAGAGTTATGAATTGAGAGATATGAAAAAGTGTCACAAAATAATCGAACCATTAAATCAAGATGTCACAAAACGTGTAACGATTTGTGACTAGTGGGGATATATTAACCCCAAAAAATTTTTCAATGTACCTAAATAAAGTGTTACATAAAAAACAAGTATCAAAATAATATTTAAATATGCATAAGAGTTCAAATGCAAATGTAATAATTATCGTAAAATCTGACAGTTCAAAATTCACCTTTAGAAATAGCAAAACGACGTTTTCGGCGTCAAAACTATTTCGAATGGAAGTAATCCATCAAGAAGTCTTTCTCATAACGTCGTTATCTATTCATCGTGCGAAACTGAGTCCAATTTTCAACTGAAGTTTTTTTAGCATGCTTGCCACATTATATGGCCCAATTATGTGGCCAACGTAATGTGCTCATAATGTGTTTTTGTAACACCCCGTCAAAAATCCCTTTAACGGAATGTTAACTCTGGTCCCAGTGCTTGGCTTGACTTCTACGTAATAGAAATATTCTACAGCGGAAGCAATTAATACCTGAGAATAAAACACGCAAAACGGATCAACAATAATGTTGAGTGAATCTACAGGTTTTAAGTAAACAAAACAGTATGTTTAAGAAATACATTTCGAAAACGGTTATTAGTGGAAGACCACCAAGGTTCAATGTTAAAAGTTTGTAGACAACTCCGTGTCCCATTTCAAAAGTTTGTTGACACTACCATGTCAAGTTTCAATCATTTGTAGACAATACCATGTCAAGTTTCAAATATTTTCAATCATTTGTAGACAATACCATGTCAAGTTTCAAATATTCGTAGACAATACCATGTCAAGTTTCAAATATTCTTAGACAATACTATGTCAAGTTTTATCTCATTTGTTCGTAAACCACAGTTTTAAATGACGTTGTATAGTATCTGAAAAACAGTTATCAGAAAATAGTTTAAGTTCCTGTAACATCCCAAATATTTAAGGTATTATTTTATGTAAAATTTTTATTGCTAAGAAATTAAATGGTAAAGGTTATTTTATGTTAAATGGATAAAAGTTAAGTTTATTGGTTAAGTTAGGAAGGACTAAGGGTGAAAAGTTAAGAATAAGGACTTCTCTAACCATAGTTGTGGTGGGGAGGGTAGAAATTGCTAATAAGCCAAAGTTATTTTATATAAAAGGGATTAAAATGCTGGAAAAATAAATTATTAAGTGCAAAATACAGAAAACCTTCCTGGAGTTCTTGTGAGTGTCGACATTTGCAAAGGGAAGAGGAGGATCCATCAATTGTTAAAATTAAACTCATGCAATCTTGAATTAGTGAAATCTAAGACACCCTAATCACTTTAGCAAGCTCTAATCTTCCAATTTCACTCTCTTTGTGCACAATTAGGGTTCTTAAACTCTAAAAGTCAAGGTATGGATTTTGTGTCCAAGTATTGCTTATATGGTGTGTTTATGATGAGTTTTATGCTTAAATAGTTGCTAGTTGTTGAATTGTGCACAATTGTTTGAGTTAGAATGTAATTGTTATTGATTTTGGAAGAGGAATTATGTATAGACTTGCATGATGGATTTTTTGTTATGAATATGGTGAATTTGGTGATGTTCTAGTTAAGTTTCTAGTCATGCACACCAAGTGTTTGTTAAAATGTCTCAAAGAGATGATTATGTGTTCTAGCTAGAAATTGTGATGAAGGATGTTCATGTATGAACTTTTGTTATAGTTGTAAGTTATAGAAATTGATAATTTGATAATTTAATGGTGTTAGTAATGAAATTGGATTACTATGCACATTTGATGATTAATGAAAGGATTAAAGAAAAAGTTGCATGATAGAGCTAAAAGGGATGAGTTAGTAATGTACATGATTAAAATGTGATGTTGAATTGGTAACATTGTCATCTTAGGAAAAATGAGATTTCAAGGCTACTTGTATGCTTGTTGTGATTAGGGGGTTAAATGTGTGTGTAAGTATGAAAAGATGTAATGATTCAAGAAAGTTGTGTTTTTGATTGAGTTATGTGATTAATGGGATTAGCTCATGTATAGGTGCTAATCAAGGAAAAGAGATTTCAAGTGATCAAGGAAATTCAATTAAGCAAGGTGAGTTCATAGGGGGTAATATGGGCGGGTCAAGAGTGGCTTAGTGTTCTCGGATTGCATCCGTGCAAGAGAGAAACGACTAAGTGCACTAGTTATGTAGCTTAGATAGAACTATTGGGTTAACCTAATAGTTGTATCTATGGTTGATGTTTAGCTTAGGCAAGGTTATTACATTGCTAGTAATCTTGCCTATGGTTTGTGTTAGCTTAGACACATTAAGTGTCTATGTATGAGATGATGATAGCTTAGGCATATTTAGTATGTCTATGGTTAGCTTAGGCATGATTACTAGGTTCGGCCTAGTAAGTCATGTCTATGGTATGAATGAATTGGATCCGAATGTATGCAAGCAACTAATGGGTTGAAGGATAAGTGTTATGATTTGTGCCCAAATGTTTTGTGTTTTGTGTTTTATTACTTTCCTATAACTCACTAAGTGTAAAAACTTACCCCCATGATGTTTTATGTTTTAGGTACTAAAGTCCATCGTGAAGGTAAGGAACCCGTGTGAAGCACTTGAGGAGCATTGGCATTAGAGTAAGTGGTATTGCAAGTCCCTTATTGTAAACACGCTCCATGGTTACCGCTTATCAACGCCTAGTGTTTTGGTATGAGTCATGTTTGTTGTTGTCAAACTTGGGACCTAATGATGGTTGGAGTATGAAAACATGTTTTGAAGTCTAAATGTTGTTTATGGATGGTCTAAGATATTAGAAACTGAATCTTTATGTTGGTGGATGAATTATGCTGTTTTAAATGTGTTTGAGAATGATGAAATGTGCAAAAGTTGGTTTAAGTAAAATGTTGCAGGTCAGGCACCCGGACCAGTGTTATGTCGCGCCGCGGCCAAGGGCTCCGCGCCGCGGCAATGAACTAAGGTTCAAAACAGAAGTTGGGTTAAGGAGATAAAAATTTTATGTGTTGTGTCGCGCCGCGACAAGGCAGGCCGCGCCGCGGCAAATGCCTTGTCCGGCCAGTAACTTAACTTTTCAAAAAAAAAAAAAAAAAATTTTACTCGAATCAAGGCGTTAAAAGTTGGTATCAGAGCTGAGGTTTAAGGGACTTGGATAACCCACGATAGGGATTATCTAGGCTTAAACCATTGTTGTGAAAGGATAAGCGGTTTAGGACTTGCATAAGTGTTTAAGTCGTATAGTTGTGCCATGCTCCATAGGGTAGAGTCATTGACAAGACCCATAGAATAATGAATAAGATTACGAATTGGTTTATGTAAGGAGTTTGATACTCGCTAGCCATGATGTCGTGGTAGACTAGATGTGTAATGAAATGGTGTAATAACAACAGGCCATTGCTATTACTTCATTCTAGTACACATGGACGTCTACTATGGTCATGGTGAATCGAGTTAGGAATTCTTTCAGATTGTTTGGTTTTGATGAATAATGGTGTTACCGGTATTTGAACTAATGGGTTGAATGTAATTTTCAGAATGGCTATTGTATCACCAAACCGAGGTCAAGATGAGGATGATGAGTACGTCCGCACCCCATCCACGGAGTCTATAGAAGACTCTCAAAACGAATCGGAAGAAGTTAATATGCCAAATGACATTTCGGGGCAAATAGGGCAAGCCTTGATACGTTATACCCCAACCTTGTTAGAAAAGATCAAGACATTGATCAATGATCAATTAGATGAGAAGTTAAAGACTCTTATTGCTAATAACCCTACCTTAAGAGGTGAAGGCGGTAGTGGGGTAAGACAAGAAGAGGTAGAAGCCCCAAAGAAGAAGGATGATCGTTTTGAATACAAGAACTTTGCAAATTGCCATCCCCCCGAGTTTCATGGTAAGGTTGACCCAATCGTTAGTCAAAGGTGGATAGACGAAATTGAAGAAACTTTTATGTTATGTGAATGCCCCGAGCATTTAAAGGTAATTTACGCGGCACATCAAATGAAGGGTAGTGGTTATGAGTGGTGGAATTTTATAGTTAAGTCTCATGGGCGAGACGTGGCTACAAGTTTCTCATGGGACAAATTCCGTGAAATGTTTATGACTCAATTTGCTCCGCCCGCCGAGGTTAGTAGGTTGAAATCCGAGTTTATGAATATAGAGCATGGAAGTAAGTCGGTGACCGAGTTTAATGCTGAGTTCAATGACAAGTCTCGTTTTTGTCCGGACTTCGTGTCAAGTCCCAAGTTGATGATGGATCATTATCATGAAAAGTTAAATCCCGAGATAAGTGAATTTATCGACAAGAGCACTTATAAGACCTTAGCCGAGATGATGAATAGAGCACTTGTTAGAGAGCATGAACTTAGGAAGAAGGCGGCGTTTAAACGGAAGTTAGATCAAGACTCTAAGGCGATGCATAATGTTAGTCCGAAGAAGGGTAAGTTTGGTTCCGAATCCCCGCACAAGTCAAAAGGGGGTTTTGTGTCGGGTAAGAGCGGTGGGAAAGAAGCCAAGTTGTGTACTAGATGTGGTAAAAATCATACGGGTGAATGTAAAGCGGGTACCTCCGATTGTTACTCTTGTGGAAAGCCGGGACATAGGGCCGCCGAATGTCCTAAGAAAGGTAAGCAATGTTATTATTGTTTTGAGAAAGGTCACTTTCAAGCCGAATGTCCGGAATACAAGAAGGATTTAGCTAGTGGTAGTGTTAAGAAAGAGGTTAAGACGGAACCGAAGACTAGTGATAGCCGACCAAGGGCCCGAGCTCATCAGATTACCGCACTCGAAGCGAAGGAGTCCCAAAATGTGGTGTCAGGTACCTTTATTGTAAACTCTTTACCTGCGCATGTTTTGTTTGATTCCGGTGCTACGCGGTTGTTTGTATCATATTCTTTTTGTAAGCATTTTAATATGACCCCAAGTATGTTAGAACATCCATTAGAGGTTGAAATAGCGGATAATAAGACCGTGATGGTGTATAGTATCATTAAGGGGTGTGAAATTATTTTGGATGATGAAAAGTTTGTCATTGATTTAATACCCATGCAAATGGGGGAATTTCAAGTAATTGTGGGCATGGATTGGCTAGATGACAATGAGGGGATAATTTTGTGTCGTAAGAAAATAGTGTTAGTTCAATCACCAAGTGGAAAAGTTATATGGATTTATGGGGAACGAGCTAGGCGTGCAATTCCTATATGCACATATGCTAAGGCTAAAAGATTTTTGTCTCATGGGTGTTGTGCATTTTTGGCACATGTTGTTGATGATTCGAAAAAGGTTGTTGAATTAGATGATGTACCAATAGTTAACGAGTTTCCGGATGTGTTTCCAAGTGAATTGCCCGGTGTACCTCCCGAGCGAGAGGTAGAGTTTAGAATAGATTTGATACCCGGGGCCACGCCAATTGCCAAAGCTCCCTATCGATTAGCCCCGTCGGAAATGAGAGAAATGATGACTCAATTACAAGATTTGATAGATAAAGGTTTTATACGTCCTAGTAGTTCACCTTGGGGAGCTCCGGTTTTATTTGTGAAAAAGAAGGATGGAACTATGAGAATGTGTATTGATTATCGAGAATTGAATAAAGTCACTATTAAGAACAAGTACCCGTTGCCAAGGATAGACGATTTTTTTGATCAACTACAAGGTGCTAGTTTCTTTTCAAAGATAGATTTAAGGTCGGGTTACCATCAATTGAAGGTGAGGGAAGAAGATGTCCCTAAAACGGCTTTTCGAACAAGGTATGGTCATTATGAGTTTGTGGTTATGCCGTTCGGATTAACAAATGCTCCGGCCACGTTTATGGATTTGATGAATAGAGTTTGTCGACCGATGCTTGATAGGTTTGTAATTGTGTTCATTGATGACATTTTGGTATATTCTAAGAGTGAAGAGGAACATACGGTACATTTAAGACAAGTATTAGAGACTTTAAGAAGAGAAAGATTGTTTGCTAAGTTCTCTAAGTGCGAGTTTTGGCTTCGTGAAGTTCAATTTTTGGGCCATGTCATTAACAAGAAGGGTATTTGTGTTGATCCGGTGAAGATAGAGGCAATTATGAGATGGGAACCACCTACGAATCCTACCGAGGTTAGGAGTTTTCTAGGTTTAGCGGGGTATTATCGGCGATTTATACAAGATTTTTCTAGAATAGCCACCCCACTCACCAAGTTGACTCGTAAAAGTGTGCCATGGAGATGGGAAGAAAAGCAAGAACAAGCGTTTCAACTCCTTAAGGAGAAGCTCGTTCAAGCTCCCATATTGGTTTTACCGGAAGGGAATGAGAACATGACGGTTTATTGTGATGCTTCTAAGAAAGGCTTAGGGTGTGTATTGATGCAAAATGGGAAGGTCATAGCTTATGCTTCCCGACAATTGAAGGAACACGAGAAACGCTATCCTACGCATGATTTAGAATTGACGGCCGTGGTTTTTGCTCTAAAGATTTGGCGTCATTATCTTTATGGTGTTAAGTTTTCCATTTATACCGATCATAAGAACTTAAAGTATTTGTTTGATCAAAGGGATTTGAACGATAGGCAAAGGAGAGGTCTCGATTTGGTGAAAGATTATGATTGTGAGATCTTATATCACCCCGGAAAAGCGAATGTAGTAGCGGATGCTCTTAGTAGGAAGTCAAGTCATCAACCGATTAAGATAACAAGCTTGGCTATGGTAATATCACCTCAAATATTTGATGATATTCGTGTTGCACAAGGTGAAGCATTATCGCCCGAAAACGTGAGAAAAGAAAGAATCAAGGGGCAAGTTGACGATTTTGTGGTAGATTCTCGTGGTTTAAGGCTTAGATATGGGAGAATTTGGGTACCTTTGCAAAGTGATGTTAGAAGTGAGCTCCTTGACTTAGCTCACAAGTCTAAGTATTCGATTCACCCCGGTGCTACGAAAATGTATAGAGATTTAAGGAAAGACTATTGGTGGCCGAGAATGAAGAGGGATATAGTTAAGTATGTGCACAAGTGTCTTACTTGTCTTCAAGTGAAAGCCGATCATCAAATGCCCTACGGTAAAATGCAACCTTTAGAGGTACCGGTGTGGGAATGGGAGCATATTACGATGGATTTAGTGACTAAGTTGCCTAAGACCCCTAGACAACACGATGCAATTTGGGTTATTGTTGATAGATTGACTAAGAGTGCATTATTTTTGGCAATAAGAGAAGCTTCGTCGTCGGAAGCAATGTCAAAGTTATATATGAAAGAAGTTGTTGCAAGGCATGGAGTGCCGGTTTCTATTGTTTCGGATCGAGACACCCGATTTACATCGCGATATTGGAGAAAGTTTCAAGAGGAAATGGGTACTAAGTTACATGTAAGTACCGCGTTTCACCCGCAAACGGATGGTCAAAGTGAGCGGACTATACAAACTCTCGAGGATATGTTAAGAGCATGTGTTATCGATTTTGGTGGTAGTTGGGATGCTCATTTACCATTAGTTGAATTTTCATACAACAATAGTTATCACTCTACAATTGGAATGGCACCATATGAGATGTTGTATGGAAGGAGGTGTAGAACCCCGATTTGTTGGGGCGAAGTAGGTCAACGGGAATTAGGAAGCACGGAAATAGTACAACAAACCACCGAGATGATTGACCAAATTCGTGAAAGAATAAAGGCGGCACAAGATCGACAAAAGTCTTATGTAGATAAAAGGAGAAAACCGATAGAATTTCAAGTAGGTGATAAAGTGATGCTAAAAGTTTCTCCATGGAAAGGCATCATTCGTTTTAGAAAGAGGGGAAAATTGGGTCCAAGGTTCGTGGGACCATTTGAGATAGTGGCGTAAGTTGGGAAGGTAGCCTACCGTTTGGCTCTACCCGATGAATTGAGTAATATACATGACACGTTTCACGTGTCACAATTGAGGAAATGTTTGGCGGATGAATCAACCTATGTTCCTTTGAATGAAATTGAGGTCGATAATAAGTTAAGGTATGCGGAAAAGCCGATAAAAATTATGGATCAAAAGGTTAAGCACTTGAGGAATAAGTCGGTAATATTATTGAAGGTATTATGGCAATTTAGAAAAGGTTCCGAGTGTACATGGGAACCCGAAGAATGGCTCTTGAAGTATTATCCGTCGTTGCATCAAGAATGGTTCGCGAGGACGCGAACGATCCAAGAGGGGGAGAGTTGTAACATCCCAAATATTTAAGGTATTATTTTATGTAAATTTTTTATTGCTAAGAAATTAAATGGTAAAGGTTATTTTATGTTAAATGGATAAAAGTTAAGTTTATTGGTTAAGTTAGGAAGGACTAAGGGTGAAAAGTTAAGAATAAGGACTTCTCTAACCATAGTTGTGGTGGGGAGGGTAGAAATTGCTAATAAGCCAAAGTTATTTTATATAAAAGGGATTAAAATGCTGGAAAAATAAATTATTAAGTGCAAAATACAGAAAACCTTCCTGGAGTTCTTGTGAGTGTCGACATTTGCAAAGGGAAGAGGAGGATCCATCAATTGTTAAAATTAAACTCATGCAATCTTGAATTAGTGAAATCTAAGACACCCTAATCACTTTAGCAAGCTCTAATCTTCCAATTTCACTCTCTTTGTGCACAATTAGGGTTCTTAAACTCTAAAAGTCAAGGTATGGATTTTGTGTCCAAGTATTGCTTATATGGTGTGTTTATGATGAGTTTTATGCTTAAATAGTTGCTAGTTGTTGAATTGTGCACAATTGTTTGAGTTAGAATGTAATTGTTATTGATTTTGGAAGAGGAATTATGTATAGACTTGCATGATGGATTTTTTGTTATGAATATGGTGAATTTGGTGATGTTCTAGTTAAGTTTCTAGTCATGCACACCAAGTGTTTGTTAAAATGTCTCAAAGAGATGATTATGTGTTCTAGCTAGAAATTGTGATGAAGGATGTTCATGTATGAACTTTTGTTATAGTTGTAAGTTATAGAAATTGATAATTTGATAATTTAATGGTGTTAGTAATGAAATTGGATTACTATGCACATTTGATGATTAATGAAAGGATTAAAGAAAAAGTTGCATGATAGAGCTAAAAGGGATGAGTTAGTAATGTACATGATTAAAATGTGATGTTGAATTGGTAACATTGTCATCTTAGGAAAAATGAGATTTCAAGGCTACTTGTATGCTTGTTGTGATTAGGGGGTTAAATGTGTGTGTAAGTATGAAAAGATGTAATGATTCAAGAAAGTTGTGTTTTTGATTGAGTTATGTGATTAATGGGATTAGCTCATGTATAGGTGCTAATCAAGGAAAAGAGATTTCAAGTGATCAAGGAAATTCAATTAAGCAAGGTGAGTTCATAGGGGGTAATATGGGCGGGTCAAGAGTGGCTTAGTGTTCTCGGATTGCATCCGTGCAAGAGAGAAACGACTAAGTGCACTAGTTATGTAGCTTAGATAGAACTATTGGGTTAACCTAATAGTTGTATCTATGGTTGATGTTTAGCTTAGGCAAGGTTATTACATTGCTAGTAATCTTGCCTATGGTTTGTGTTAGCTTAGACACATTAAGTGTCTATGTATGAGATGATGATAGCTTAGGCATATTTAGTATGTCTATGGTTAGCTTAGGCATGATTACTAGGTTCGGCCTAGTAAGTCATGTCTATGGTATGAATGAATTGGATCCGAATGTATGCAAGCAACCAATGGGTTGAAGGATAAGTGTTATGATTTGTGCCCAAATGTTTTGTGTTTTGTGTTTTATTACTTTCCTATAACTCACTAAGTGTAAAAACTTACCCCCATGATGTTTTATGTTTTAGGTACTAAAGTCCATCGTGAAGGTAAGGAACCCGTGTGAAGCACTTGAGGAGCATTGGCATTAGAGTAAGTGGTATTGCAAGTCCCTTATTGTAAACACGCTCCATGGTTACCGCTTATCAACGCCTAGTGTTTTGGTATGAGTCATGTTTGTTGTTGTCAAACTTGGGACCTAATGATGGTTGGAGTATGAAAACATGTTTTGAAGTCTAAATGTTGTTTATGGATGGTCTAAGATATTAGAAACTGAATCTTTATGTTGGTGGATGAATTATGCTGTTTTAAATGTGTTTGAGAATGATGAAATGTGCAAAAGTTGGTTTAAGTAAAATGTTGCAGGTCAGGCACCCGGACCAGTGTTATGTCGCGCCGCGGCCAAGGGCTCCGCGCCGCGGCAATGAACTAAGGTTCAAAACAGAAGTTGGGTTAAGGAGATAAAAATTTTATGTGTTGTGTCGCGCCGCGACAAGGCAGGCCGCGCCGCGGCAAATGCCTTGTCCGGCCAGTAACTTAACTTTTCAAAAAAAAAAAAAAATTTTACTCGAATCAAGGCGTTAAAGTTCCTTGATCACGAGATTTTACAAGTACAACTCCAAGTTGCGAAACGTTTGCATAATCTATGAGCACCTGAATACTAGCAATGACCCGAGTATAGAATCCACTATACCCGCCTTTACCTCATAAAAATGTTATACACTTGTACGAATGTATTATGTTCAAAATAAATGCACCACAGTTTTTATAGCGGGTGAGGTTGTCAACCTAACGGATCCGTCCATCTAAATTGTGCCTACACCGATGGTATTTAAAGTATTCAAGCTAGAGGCTTTGTGTACAAACTCAATACGCAGATATAGTACTCGTGTCAATACAAAAAGCATTTGATAATGTAAGTATAACAGCGTGTATTCTCATCCCTAAAAACATGTAAAAAGCGGGACTGTAGACTCACATTTGAATAAAGCTCGGATTGAAAAGTGGACAATTTACTTGTACGGTTTATAGCCGAGTAATGCAACCTAAGTATATGTATTTAGGTTGATCAATAAATATGTCTTAAACAAGTGTGGTTTCATAGTATAAGTTGTCTTATTGCTCGAATCGACGCGTTTCAAAGTAGAAGTCAACATACAGTCAACTAATTCATGCAAGTCAAACAAAGTCAACCGAAGTCAAACCGAAAGTCAAACTTGGTCAAAGTAGTCAACTAAAGTCAACATCAGTAGGTTCATGTCAAATGTTGGTCAACATATCAAACCTAAGTCAAACAACACGTTTTAGATCATAATTGGTCAATTTCGCAATTTCAGTTTATCGTTGTGCACAAAGTTCATGTACATGTAGCAAACTTAGCATATTATCTCATAGTACAAAATTCAAGTAAACATGGAAAACTCCAGATCATAAATATACTTAAAATCGATTCCAAAAAGTCTGGCTAGGGTCTCATACGATAATTAAATGTCAGGAATCTGAAGGGATACATTTGGGGTTCACCAAGTCAGTTTCTGACCGCGCACTGATTTGGTTTTAGCTATAACTGGAGTTAGGAACATGCAATCGATACAAGACCAGTGGCCATAGTTCACAAACAAGTTAAACTAACACATATCAAAAATAGATCAATTTTAGTTTAGCCAATTTGTACAGTTTATTCATGCAAGTTGAACATTCAGTTTTTCAGCTCAAATCAGAATTTACATAAAGTATGGCTCTCTTGTGCCCAATGCATAAGGTTTCAGAGATTGACATTAACTTACCATATGTCACATATCATGTTAAGATTCATTTTCCAAAAGCATACATTCTAATTCAATAAACACAAACCACAGAGTATAAAACAGAGAGCAAGTTGCTGTTTCGATTCTAGTTTAGTTAGTCACATTCGCACGCAATTATCCGAAGATCTAGATACAATTAGACTATGATATCTACATGAAAAGTGAAGTACTTTTTGTGTATATTTCAAATATGTAAAGATTTAAATCCAGAAGTTAACACATTTTATCATACAAGGCTGTTTTCATGCAAGTGCTGTATAAATCTACTTTTTCACTAAATCAAGCATATCTCAAGTTATACATAAGCAAACAACATGATATACTAGTGTAACCTGAGTGTTTTTAAATTACCTATCCAATGGTATTAATTTCACAATCTAATTCGTGGTCTATCAAACCCATAATTTCCGATCAATCACAAAAACACAACGTTAATTTCAATTGATCATAACTTAATCATCCGAAAACGAAATCAAGCGAATCCAAAGCCTAAAATTAATAGTTTTTCGTAAGGAACCTAATTATCATATAATATCATGCATTAGAAAAATCAAAATTCACTGATCATGCAATATACAATTCGGTTTTCGCAACAAATAAACAAAACGAGTGATCTAACGCATTAAACAATCAACAAACATCAAGACTTGAGCAATAGACAACCTAATTTATGAAACCTTAATAAAAATCTGATTTTAAAGATTAGGGTTCAGCTAATTATACCTTTGATCACAAAATTGTTTATACTAGCGCGTAGAGAACGATGATCGGAGCAAGATTGATCAAACGAGTAAGAGCAAACAAGCAAGTTTGATGGTTGATTTGTGTGTGTGTGTATGTGTGTGTGTTTGATGTGAAGAAGAAGAGAGGGAGGAGGAATGAGCTGCATTTTCTCATAGATAGGATGGAATGAATGATTAAAATTGTATAGAGAATTATCTAACTAGTTACTTAGTGCCTAAAAAATCAAAAGTCAACAAACATGGGCCTAAACTAATTAGTCAACAAACATGGGCCTAAACTAATAGTCAACATGTATTGGCTACTCATGGGGCCAAGGATGATGAGGTAAGAGGTCATGTCCATGTGGCCTCGGGCTCGGGTCTCGGGCTCGTTTTGTGTAAAAGCTCGTTCGCGCGTGGTTCGTTTCGAGTGCCATTAACCGTACCGAATCTCCGACACGTTAACTAGTCGTTGAAACAAAAGTACCGTGTTTAATTCATTAAGTAAATAATAAATTAAATTTCTTTCATAAGTTCAATAATTATTAACAATAATTGTTCTATCGTTTTTCTGAGTTCCGTTAACTGAAAAGTTTTCTAGGCGATTAACTTTAATCGTATCGTTTCTAGTTTAATTCGTCAACTGAATTAAGTTCACTAATTAATATAACATATTAATTCAAGTAATCCACTAAGGATCAAGTACGCATTTAATTACTTTAAATACGAAAAAGTTTCACGTAGCCACTGTTAACTATTCTGGAAAAAAAAATTGGCGTAGGAAAATTGTATGATTTAACTAACGATCGTCAAGTATTTAACGGAAGTTTTAACGGAAAAACTCGGGTTGTTACATTACCCACCTGTTATTGAAAATTTCGTCCCGAAATTTGGATGATGGCAGTTATTGATGAAAATAAAATATTTTCGTATCATTAGAAATCCACGTTTCAACGTGAGCTTGAATTCTATAACTAAGTTTGCAAATAAAGTTTATACTTGGCTTGAATAGTTTGTCTTTCCAGACGTAAGCCTTCATACATTCTTTTAATAAAAGAATTTGGTCATATGCGAGTGTTTCGTCAAATAATATGATAAGATTAAATAATCTTTCGAGATCTCTATACGGATGGACTTCTAAGGTCCGTTCGGTTTCGTAATGAATACGAGTTAAGTGTATAGAATTTCTTATCATCAAGAATATGAATGAAATGATTCGGTTACGTGTAAAAATACGACTGAATATGTCACTAATGGATGTATTGAAGTAATAGTTGTTCGCCTTGACTTTTCGATGTAATCACTATTGATTCTCCTAAATTTAAGGGATTTGAATATAATCGTTTGAAATCTGTGAGATTTGGATCCGGTAATTAAGGAAATTAGAATCTTTTTTTTTATACGATTATCTTAATCGGCTGACGCGTTGCTATGGTAGAAAGTTTTGATATAAATTAATCATCTATGCGTCCTTATTTTCTCAACCTCAATCTTCTTACTTTCAAAATTCTATTTTCAAAAATTCTATGAAGATGCTTCATCCGCTCTTGATTTTCATTACTATTTTGACTGTGTATGCAGTCATTCTTCTTTTTAGTCTACCACCAGAAGAATCTCTGTTCTTCTATAATGCTCTAGGGGTGACAGTATTTTTAATTCTACCACTCCTCTGTTTTTCAATACTTATTGATATAAATGGTTTATGATCTTCCATGTTTGTTGTTTTTTTTATATTCTGACCTATTTTTCGAAGACTCATGCTTTTTATCCAAGAAGATCTTCAACTTGTTCTTCTATACATGGTCAAATAATACGGATCAATAGCTGGTGATGATGCAGAAATATTCGCTGTTCATCGTCATAGTATCCGTTTTCATCTTGTTTTCTCTTCTCGACTTTAAATCAAACAAGTAATGGTCCAGAATTCGTAGGTATGGAGTTTCGAATGATCATAATATACAACGTAGAAAGGAAAGGTAATAGCACGATTTGATTTGTCAAATTACCAGAATATCCAAAAAAGACCGAATCATCAAGAAATATATTTCCTTGATATGTTTAGAAGTTAAATAGAATGAAAGAGTTATGTAACAAGGTTCATGATGATTGTAAAGTCTGTGAATCATCATCTTCCATTAGAAATTCAGCATGACTTCGGAGCAAGATATTCTCTAAAGATGTCATCGAATCCAGAATTACCTGGATTCTTTTAATATAGGGTTTGGTCCTTGTATTTGTCCTTGGTCTCCTTCATGGTTAGCTCAATCCATTTTTCAGTTCCAAATCTGAGCTTTTTCAATACGTTATTCTTTATCATCAAACTTTTGGCCATTAAGACCATCTATAGCTTTTGCTGCTTCGTCAGCATTCTCAAGGTTAACGAATCTGAATCGTTGGTTATCAATCCGAGAAGGTTTTAAGAGATTTTATTTTTAGATGATTAAACGCTGTTTGTAATCGTTAACGGATCTAATGGTTGATGAATAGGCGTTGTTGATTTGAAAAGTAATGAATGATAATTTCGATGGTTTGATGTGATAATTCATCATAGAATACAAATGAATATAATTCATGAGTGTAGTGATCTTTAGGAAGATAACATTTGCTAAAGCTTTACTTAGATTCCGATACGT
This sequence comes from Rutidosis leptorrhynchoides, assembly GCF_046630445.1. Lineage (NCBI taxonomy): Eukaryota > Viridiplantae > Streptophyta > Magnoliopsida > Asterales > Asteraceae > Rutidosis > Rutidosis leptorrhynchoides. Next base: position 459,139,621 of record NC_092337.1, on the reverse strand, counting down.
CAAAATCAGAATATGTAGTAGTTGTTCTTTAATGAACGGATACACATATCTTGTGAGTGTAATTAGTATAGTTACTGATTATTGAATCAGAATTTGAAGAATGTATAATGTAACATATTAATGTGAGATATAAATATTTCTCAGGTTTTACCTACCCGTTAAATATTTTTACAATTTACAGTTTGTACAGAAGAGTTTTTAATTACAATATTTATGAAGATATATATTCATATATATTCTTCAGATGTAATCATGGATTTAATGAGTTAATATAATATTAAACTCATTTGATTTACGGTTGAAGATAATCTCCAAAACCTTAGAGATTTCATAATTGTCGCGAAATATTTTGCTAATGAAGTTATGAATCAATACTTCATTGTTCATTGTTTATTGATATACCTCGGTATATGATATTGATGCTCGTGAAGTTCTTGTGAAATTTACAAGGCACGAATAATGTTTTCTAGAAAGTTTCGAGTACATCAAAAATAGAAGTGAAAAATCAAACATGTATTTGAATAATACACTTAGTTTATTATGAAATGGAGTTTATTGTGCTGAAGCAGTGATTAATGATTGTTAAGTCATTAACGAAGGATGTACATCATAGCATATTAGTGATATGATTTAACCAAGTAGTACATACTAGTTAAGATTCACACGTAATAGTTTAGTACGAAAAGATTTATTATTGTTCCAAACCATATATATATATAAAGTATACATATATAATTTTTTTTTTCAGGAAGAATGAGTCAATACATCTTGACTCACAATTACTAATATTCCTTGGTATCTATGGGGTGTATGATGTTGATATCTGAAGTACCGAGTGTGATGTTGAGGTGTGGGATGCGGATGTTGTTGTTGGTGAAGCTGATGCTGTTGGTGGTGATGTTGATGGTACTGGTGGTGCTGGTTATACTGCTGGTGCTGCTGATGCTCTTAGATTTCGCACCATATTCTCCAGAGCCACTACTCAAGCGCGAAGCTCGTTGACTTCTTCTACTATTCCGGGATGATTGGCGGTTCGGACAAGTGGATGAATAAGATCTAGAATTCTGGATATTAGATATTCGTAGCGGGATATCCTGGAAATGAGGGTGAAAATGGTGTTCCGGATTGATTTGCCGGTAAGTGCTTCAGGTTCTTCACCAAGAGGTGAATTCGGTTGGTGGAAGGGATCGCCTTCTTCTCGCCTCCATTGATTAAGTCGACTACGAACCCACCCCCAATTCATCCAGAAAAGATGATGGCTAATAGGTTCGTTCGTTCCAGTTACGCTGTCCATGGAGCTCGAGGAATCAGATGAGAAATCCATATTATGTGTTTGGAATAGGGTTTGATATGAATTGAGTGTTGGATGCTATGTTTGTCTCCTTGAATATGTGTATATAGCAAAAAGATTTCCGTAATTTACGGAGGAAATTTAGGAAATATATCAGACAAAATCTAATATAATAAGTATGATAGCGACAGGATTAGCCTATATGTAATTGGTACAATAATTGCAGTAAGATGTCGGTGGATCAAAAATGATAAGCAGTGAGAAGTAGTGATCGGTCGCGACTAGTGGTGAGAGGCGGCGTTGAGTAGTAGTAACCAACGATAAATAGCAAGGAGTAGTGGTATAAGATGATGAGTATGTCCAGGCAGTGTCTTCGTAGTGCCAAGTAGAAATCAGGGGTGACGGGCAGTGTCGGGTAGTGACGAATTGTGACGTGATTACACGCTCCTTATAGGTTATAATAACAATTAAATCGTACGGTGTAAATTTCTACTCATATTTGAAATTAAACGGTTTATGTTCTAAACGGTATTTATCCAAGTAACCTACTTGACTCGCTCTCAATTCCTTATTTTACGATGTCGGAACTTCTATATGAGTTACCGTAATGTAATCCCGGTCATTACTTTACGCTATCTCACATTTCCATTCGACATAACTCCATAAGTTCAAGATGGCGTAATCAACTTAATTTAATTAAATCTCGCGTCGCGTGTACGTATGTGATTCGTAGTATAACATTTAGTTCAAGTCCATATCATATGGGTATAGGGTGTATATGTACGTGATGTAATGTGTAGCCCTACATGTCGTATTGTGAAGCAAATAGTGCATGTATGGTGTATAAAAGTCATCCAAGACACACGGCTATAGACTAGACTTCACTAATGCGCCCTACGATTAGACACACTAATGTATCCTAGTTCCCTATAGCCAAAGCTCTGATACCATACTGTAACACCCCGTCAAAAATCCCTTTAACGGAATGTTAACTCTGGTCCCAGTGCTTGGCTTGACTTCTACGTAACAGAAATATTCTACAGCGGAAGCAATTAATACCTGAGAATAAAACACGCAAAACGGATCAACAATAATGTTGAGTGAATCTACAGATTTTAAGTAAACAATACAGTATGTTTAAGAAATACATTTCGAAAACGGTTATTAGTGGAAGACCACCAAGGTTCAATGTTAAAATTTTGTAGACAACTCCGTGTCCCATTTCAAAAGTTTGTTGACACTACCATGTCAAGTTTCAATCATTTGTAGACAATACCATGTCAAGTTTCAAATATTCGTAGACAATACCATGTCAAGTTTCAAATATTCGTAGACAATACTATGTCAAGTTTTATCTCATTTGTTCGTAAACCACAGTTTTAAATGACGTTGTATAGTATCTGAAAAACAGTTATTAGAAAATAGTTTAAGTTCCTTGACCACGAGATTTTACAAGTACAACTCCAAGTTGCGAAACGTTTGCATAATCTATGAGCACCTGAATACTAGCAATGACCCGAGTATAGAATCCACTATACCCGCCTTTACCTCATAAAAATGTTATACACTTGTACGAATGTATTATGTTCAAAATAAATGCACCACAGTTTTTATAGCGGGTGAGGTTGTCAACCTAACGGATCCGTCCATCTAAATTGTGCCTACACCGATGGTATTTAAAGTATTCAAGCTAGAGGCTTTGTGTACAAACTCAATATGCAGATATAGTACTCGTGTCAATACAAAAAGCATTTGATAATGTAAGTATAACAGCGTGTATTCTCATCCCTGAAAATATGTAAAAAGCGGGACTGTAGACTCACATTTGAATAAAGCTCGGATTGAAAAGTGGACAATTTACTTGTACAGTTTATAGCCGAGTAATGCAACCTAAGTATATGTATTTAGGTTGGTCAATAAATATGTCTTAAAAATTGTGGTTTCATAGTATAAGTTGTCTTATTGCTCGAATCGACGCGTTTCAAAGTAGAAGTCAACATACAGTCAACTAATTCATGCAAGTCAAACAAAGTCAACCGAAGTCAAACCGAAAGTCAAACTTGGTCAAAGTGGTCAACTAAAGTCAACATCAGTAGGTTCATTTCAAATGTTGATCAACATATCAAACCTAAGTCAAACAACACGTTTTAGATCATAATTGGTCAATTTCACAATTTCAGTTTATCGTTGTGCACAAAGTTCATGTACATGTAGCAAACTTAGCATATTATCTCATAGTACAAAATTCAAGTAAACATGGAAAACTCCAGATCATAAATATACTTAAAATCGGTTCCAAAAAGTCCTGCTAGGGTCTCATACGATAATTAAAAGTCAGGAATCAGAAGGGATACATTTGGGGTTCACCAAGTCAGTTTCTGACCGCGCACTGATTTGGTTTTAGCTATAACTGGAGTTAGGAACATGCAATCGATACAAGACCAGTGGACATAGTTCACAAACAAGTTAAACTAACACATATCAAAAATAGATCAATTTTAGTTTAGCCAATTTGTACAGTTTATTCATGCAAGTTGAACATTCAGTTTTTCAGCTCAAATCAGAATTTACATAAAGTATGGCTCTATTGTGCCCAATGCATAAGGTTTCAGAGATTGACATTAACTTACCATATGTCACATATCATGTTAAGATTCATTTTCCAGAAGCATACATGCTAATTCAATAAACACAAACCACGGAGTATAAAACAGAGAGCAAGTTGCTGTTTCAATTCTAGTTTAGTTAGTCACATTCGCACGCAATTATCCGAAGATCTAGATACAATTAGACTATGATATCTACATGAAAAGTGAAGTACTTTTTGTTTAAATTTCAAATATGTAAAGATTTAAATCCAGAAGTTAACACATTTTATCATACAAGGCTGTTTTCATGCAAGTGCTGTATAAATCTACTTTTTCACTAAATCAAGCATATCTCAAGTTATACATAAGCAAACAACATGATATACTAGTGTAACCTGAGTGTTTTTAAATTACCTATCCAATGGTATTAATTTCACAATCCAATTCGTGGTCTATCAAACCCATAATTTCCGATCAATCACAAAAACACAACGTTAATTTCAATTGATCATAACTTGATCATCCGAAAACGAAATCAAGCGAATCCAAAGCCTAAAATTAATAGTTTTTCGTAAGGAACCTAATTATCATATAATATCATGCATTAGAAAAATCAAAATTCACTGATCATGCAATATACAATTCGGTTTTCGCAATAAATAAACAAAACGAGTGATCTAACGCATTAAACAATCAACAAACATCAAGACTTGAGCAATAGACAACCTAATTTATGAAACCTTAATAAAAATCTGATTTTAAAGATTAGGGTTCAGCTAATTATACCTTTGATCACAAAATTGTTTATACTAGCGCGTAGAGAACGACGATCGGAGCAAGATTGATCAAACGAGTAAGAGCAAACAAGCAAGTTTGATGGTTGATTTGTGTGTGTGTGTGTGTGTGTGTGTGTGTGTGTGTTTGATGTGAAGAAGAAGAGAGGGAGGAGGAATGAGCTGCATTTTCTCATAGATAGGATGGAATGAATGATTAAAATTGTATAGAGAATTATCTAACTAGTTACTTAGTGCCTAAAAAATCAAAAGTCAACAAACATGGGCCTAAACTAATTAGTCAACAAACATGGGCCTAAACTAATAGTCAACATGCATTGGCTACTCATGGGGCCAAGGATTATGAGGTATGAGGTCATGTCCATGTGGCCTCGGGCTCGGGTCTCGGGCTCGTTTTGTGTAAAAGCTCGTTCGCGCGTGGTTCGTTTCGAGTGCCATTAACCGTACCGAATCTCCGGCACGTTAACTAGTCGTTGAAACAAAAGCACCGTGTTTAATTCATTAAGTAAATAATAAATTAAATTTCTTTCATAAGTTCAATAATTATTAACAATAATTATTCTATCGTTTTTCTGAGTTCCGTTAACTGAAAAGTTTTCTAGGCGATTAACTTTAATCGTATCGTTTCTAGTTTAATTCGTCAACCGAATTAAGTTCACTAATTAATATAACATATTAATTCAAGTAATCCACTAAGGATCAAGTACGAATTTAATTACTTTAAATACGAAAAAGTTTCACGTAGCCACTGTTAACTATTCTGAAAAAAAATTGGCGTAGGAAAATTGTATGATTTAACTAACGATCGTCAAGTATTTAACGGAAGTTTTAACGGAAAAACTCGGGTTGTTACAGTTTTGCGGCCATGAATTATTATCGAAACGAAACTATAGTCAAATATATTTTCATGCAATATAAAAATTTAAAATAGAACAATTATACAGTTATGGAAAGTGGGGATATATTAACCCCAAAATTATTCTCAATAAACCTAATAGAGTGTTACATGAAAAACAAGTATCAAAATAGTATTTAAATATGCATAAGAGTACAAATGTAAAGATAATAATTATCGTAAAATCTGAATAAAAAATTCATCATTAGAAATAGCAAAGCGACTTTTTCGGCGTCAAAACTATTTCAAATGGAAACAAGGCTTCAGGAAGTCTTTCTCAAAAATTCGTTATTATTCATCATACGAAAGTGGGTCCCATTTTTAATCGAAGATTTTTTAGCATGCTTGCCACATAATTTAGCCCAATTATGTGGCCAATGTAATGTGCTAAAAATGTGTTTTGTGGCTATGAATTATTTTCGAAACGAAACTATAGTCAAATATATTTTCATTCGGTATGAAATTTTAAAAAAGAAACAATTATAGAGTTATGAATTGAGAGATATCAAAAAGTGTCACAAAATAATTGAACCATTAAACCAAGATGTTACTAGATGTGTAAGGATTTGTGGCTAGTGGGAATATATAAACCCCAAAAATATTCTCAATGTACCTAAATAAAGTGTTACATAAAAAACAAGTATCAAAATAATATTTAAATATGTATAAGAGTTCAAATGCAAAGGTAATAATTATCGTAAAATCTGAAAGTTAAAAATTCACCTTTAGAAATAGCAAAACGATGTTTTCGGCATCAAAACTATTTCAAATGGAAACAATCCATCAAGAAATCTTTCTCATAACGTCGTTATCCATTCATCTTGCGAAAGTGGGTCCAATATTCAACCGAGGATTTTTTAGCATGTTTGCCACATAATTTAGCCCAATTATGTGGCCAACGTAATGTGCTAAAAATGTGTTTTACGACTATGAATTGTTATCGAAATGAAACTATAGTCAAATATATTTTCATTCAGTTTGAAATTTTAAAATTTAAACAATTATAGATTTATGAATTAAGAGAAATTAAAAAGTGTCACAAAATAATCGAACCTTTAAACCAAGATGTCACTAAACGTGTAAGGATTTGTGGCTAGTGGGGATATATTAACCCCAAAAATATTATCAATGAACCTAATTAAAGTGTTACATAAAAAACAAGTCTCAAAATGGTATTTAAATATGCATAAGAGTTCAAATGCAAAGGTAATAATTATCGTAAAATCTGAAAGTTCAAAATTCACCTTTAGAAATACCAAAATGACGTTTTCGGTGTCAAAAATATTTCGAATGGAAGCAATCCATAAAGAAGTCTTTCTCATAACATCGTTATCTATTCATCGTGGAAAAGTGGGTCCAATTTTCAACTGAAGATTTTTTAGCATGCTTGCCACATAATTTAGCCCAATTATGTTGTGCTAAAAATGTGTTTTGCGGCTATTAATTATTATCATAACGAAACTTTAGTTAAATATATTTTCATTCACTATGAAATTTTAAAATAGAAACAATTATAGAGTTATGAATTGAGAGATATCAAAAAGTGTCACAAAATAATCGAACCATTAAACTAAGATGTCACTAAACGTGTAAGGATTTGTGGCTAGTGGGGATATATTAACCCCAAAAATATTCTCGATGAACCTAAATAAAGTGTTACTTAAAAAACAAGTATCAAAATGGTATTTAAATATGCATAAGAGTTCAAATGCAAAGATAATAATTATCATAAAATCTGAAATTTCATAATTCACCTTTACAAATAGTAAAATGACTTTTTTCGTCAAAACTATTTCAAATGGAAGCAAGCCTTCATGAAGTCTTTCTCAAAATGTCGTTATCTATTCATCGTGCGAAAGTGGGTCTAATTTTCAACCGAAGTTTTTTTTTAGCATGCTTGCCACATAATTTAGCCTAATTATGTGGCCAACGTAATGTGCTCAAAAATGTGTTTTGCGGCTATGAATTATTATCGAAATGAAACTAAAGTCAAATATATTTTCATTCAGTATGAAAATTTAAAATAGAAACAATTATAGAGTTATGAATTGAGATATATCAAAAAGTATCACAAAATAATCAAACCGTTAAACTAAGATGTCATTAAACGTATAAGGATTTGTGGCTAGTGAGGATATACTAACCCCAAAAATAATCGAACCATTAAACCAAGATGTCACTAGACGTGTATGGATTTGTGGCTAGTGGGGATATATTAACCCCAAAAATATTATCAATGAACCTAAATAAAGTGTTACATAAAAAATAAGTATTAAAATGGTATTTAAATATGCATAAGAGTTTAAATGCAAAGGTAATAATTATCGTAAAATCTGAAAGTTCAAAATTCACCTTTAGAAATACCAAAATAACGTTTTCGGCTTCAAAACTATTTTGAATGGAAGCAATCCATCAAGAAGTATTTCTCATAACGTCGTTATTTATTCATCGTGCAAAAGTGGGTCCAATTTTCAACTGAAGTTTTTTTAGCATGCTTGCCACATAATTTGGCCCAATTATGTGGCCAACGTAATGTGCTCAAAAATGTGTTTTGCGGCCATGAATTACTATCGAAACGAAACTATAGTCAAATATATATTCATTCAATATGAATTTTTAAAAGAGAAACAATTATAGAGTTATGAATTGAGAGATTTCAAAATGTGTCACAAAATAAACGAACCATTAAACCAAGATGCCATTAAACGTGTAAGGATTTTTGGCTAGTGGGGATATATTAACCCCAAAAATATTCACAATGTACCTAAATTAAGTGTTACATAAAAATCAAATATCAAAATAATATTTAAATATACGTAAGAGTTTAGATGCAAAGGTAATAATTATCGTAAAATCTGAAAGTTCAAAATTCACCTCTTGAAATAGAAAAACGACTTTTTTGGCGTCAAAACTCTTTCGAATGGAAGCAAACCTTCAGGAAGACTTTCTCATAACGTCGTTATCTATTCATTGTGCGAATGTGGGTCCAATTTTCAACTGAAGTTTTTTTAGCATGCTTGCCACATAATTTGGCCCAATTATGTGGCCACCTTAATGTGCTCAAAAATGTGTTTTACGACCATAAATTATTATCAAAACGAAACTATAGTCAAATATATTTTTAGTCAATATGAAATTTTAAAATTTAAACAATTATAGAGTTATGAATTAAGAGAAATCAAAAAGTGTCAAAAATAATCGAACCATTAAACGAAGATGTCACTAAACGTGTAAGAATTTGTGGCTAGTGGGGATATATTAACCATAAAATATTATCAATGAACCTAAATAAAGTGTTACATCAAAAAAGTATCAAAATAGTATTTAAATATGCATAAAAGTTCAAATGCAAAGATAATAATTATCATAAAATCTAAAAGTTCAAAATTCACCTTTAGAAATAGCAAAACAATTTTTTCGGCATCAAAACTATTTCATATAGAAGCAAGCCTTCAGGAAGCCTTTCTCAAAACGTTGTTATCTATTCATCGTGCGAAAGTGGGTCCAATTTTAAAACGAAGATTTTTTAGCATGCTTGCCACATAATTTAGCCCAACTATGTGGCCAACGTAATGTGCTAAAAATGTGTTTTGCGGCTGTGAATTATTATTGAAACAAAATTATAGTCAAATATATTTTCATTCAGTATGAAATTTTAAAATAGAAACAATTATAGACTTATGAATTGAGAGATATGAAAAAGTGTAACAAAATAATCGAACCATTAAACCAAGATGTTACTAAACGTGTAAGGATTTGTGGCTTGTGGGGATATATTAACCCCAAAAATATTCTCAATGTACCTAAATAAAGTGTTACATAAAAAACAAGTATCAAAATAATATTTAAATATGCATAAGAGTTAAAATTCAAAGGTATTAATTATCGTAAAATCTGAACGGTCAAAATTCACCTTTAGAATTAGCAAAACGATGTTTTCGGTGTCAAAACTATTTCGAATGGAAGCAATCCTTCAAGAAATATTTCTCATAACGTCGTTATTTATTCATCGTGCGAAAGTGGGTCCAATTATCAACTGAAGTTTTTTTAGCATGCTTGCCACATAAATTGGCCCAATTATGTGGCCAACGTAATGTGCGCAAAAATGTATTTTGCGACCATGAATTACTATCGAAACGAAACTATAGTCAAATATATTTTCATTCAATATGAAATTTTAAAAAGAAACAATTATAGAGTTATGAATTGAGAGATATCAAAAAGTGTCACAAAATAATCAAACCATTAAACCAAGATGTCACTTAACGTGTGAGGATTTCTGGCTAGTGGGGATATATAACCCCAAAAATATTCTCAATGTACCTAAATAAAGTGTTACTTAAAAAACAAGTATCAAAATAATATTTAAATATGCATAAGAGTTCAAATGTAAAGGTAATAATTATCGTAAAATCTGAAAGTTCAAAATTCACCTTTAGAAATAGCAAAACGATTTTTTCGACGTCAAAACTATTTCGAATGGAAGCAAACTTTTAGAAAGTCTTTCTCATAACGTCGTTATCTATTCATCGTGCGAAACTGGATCCAGTTTTCAACTTAAGTTTTTTTTGCATGCTTGCCACATAATTTGGCCTAATTATGTGGCCACTATAATGTGCTCAAAAATGTGTTTTACGGCCATAAATTATTATCGAAATGAAACTACAGTCGAATATATATTCAGCCAATATGAAATTTTAAAATATAAACAATTATAGAATTATGAATTGAGAGAAATCAAAAAGTGTCACAAAATAATCGAACCATTAAACCAATATGTCACTAAACGTGTAAGGATTTGTGGCTAGTGAGGATATATTAACCCCAAAAATATTATCAATGAACCAAAATAAAGTGTTACATAAGAAACAAGTATCAAAATGGTATTGAAATATGTGTAAGAGTTTAAATGCAAAGATAATAATTTTTATAAAATCTGAAAATTCAAAATTCACCTTTGGAAATAGCAAAACGACTTTTTCAGCATCAAACTATTTCAAATGGAAGCAAGCCTTCAGGAAGTCTTTCTCAAAACATTGTTATCTATTCATCGTGAGAAAGTGGGTCCAATTTTCAACCGAAGATTTGTTAGCATGCTTGCCACATAATTTAGCCCAATTACGTGCCCAACGTAATGTGTTAAAAATGTGTTTTGCGGTGATGAATTATTATCGAAACGAAACTATAGTTAAATATATTTTGTTTCAGTAGGAAATTTTAAAATAGAAACAATTATTGTGTTATAAATTGAGAGATATCAAAAAGTATCACAAAATAATCGAACCATTAAACCAAGATGTCACTAAACGTGTAAGGATTTGTGCCTAGTGGGGATATATTAACCCCAAAAATATTCTGAATGTACCTAAATAAAGTGTTACATAAAAAACAAGTATCAAAATAACATTTAAATATGCATAAGAGTTCAAATGCAAAGGTAATAATTATCGTTAAATCTGAAAGTTCAAAATTCACCTTTAGAATTACCAAAACGACATTTTCGACGTCAAAACTATTTTGAATGGAATCAATCGTTTAATAAGTCTTTCTCATAACGTCATTATCTATTCATCGTGCAAAAGTGAATTTTCAACTGAAGTTTTTTTAGCATGCTTGCCTCATAATTTGTCCCAATTATGTGGCAAACGTAATGTGCTCAAAAATGTATTTTGCGGTCATAAATTACTATCGAAATGAAACTATAGTCAAATATATTTTCATTCAATATAAAATTTTAAAATAGAAACAATTATAGAGTTAGGAATTGAGAGATATCAAAGAGTGTCACAAAATAATCGAACCATTAAACCAAGATGTCACTAAACGTGTAAGGATTTGTGGCTAGTGGAGATATATTAACCCGAATAATATTCTCAATGAACCTAAATAAAGTATTACATAAAAAACAAGTATCAAAATGATATTTAAATATGCATAAGAGTTCAAATCCAAAGATAATAATTATCGTAAATTCTGAAAGTTCAAAATTCACCTTTACAAATTTGAAAACGACTTTTTTAGAGTCAAAACTATTTCAAATGGAAGCGCGCATTCATGAGGTCTTTCACAAAACGTGGTTAACTAATCATCGTACGAAAGTGGGTCCAATTTTTAACCGAAGTTTTTTTAGCATGCTTGCCACATAATTTAGCCCAATTATGTAACCAACGTAATGTGCTCAAAAATGTGTTTTGTGGCTATGAATTATTATCGAAACGAGACTATAGTCAAATATATTTTCTTTTAGTATGAAAATTTAAAATAGAAACAATTATTGAGTTATGAATTGAGATATATCAAAAAGTGTCACAAAATAATCAAACAATTAAACCAAGATGTCACTTAATATGTAAGGATTTGTGGCTAGTGGGGATATATTAACCCCAAAAATATTCTCAATGTACCTAAATAAAGTGTTATATAAAAAAATAAGTATCAAAATAATATTTAAATATGCATAAAAGTTCAAATGCATGGGTAATAATTATCGTAAAATCTGAAAGTTCAAAATTCACCTTTAGAAATAGCAAAATGACTTTTTCGGCGTCAAAACTATTTCGAATGGAAGCAAGCCTTCAGGAAGTCTTTCTCAAAATGTTGTTATCTATTCGTCGTGGGAAAGTGGGTCCAATTTTCAACCAAAGATTTTTTAGCATGCTTGCCACATAATTTAGCCCAATTATGTGCCCTCTGTAATGTGCTTAAACATGTGTTTTGCGGCCATAAATTATAATCGAAATGTACCTGTCAAATATATTTTCATTCAATATGAAATTTTAAAATAAAAACAATTATAGAGTTATGAATTGAGAGATATCAAAAAGTGTCCCAAAATAATCAAACCATTAAACCAAGATGTCAGTAAACGTGTAAGGATTCTAGTGGGGATATATTAACCCCAAAAAAATTCACAATGTACCTAAATAAAGTGTTACATAAAAAACTAGTATCAAAATAATATTAAAATATGCATAAGAGTTCAAATGCAAATGTAACAGACTGAAACCCGGGCTAGTTGTAAGTTGTCTATTTTTTCCTTAGGGTTTCTGCTTAGTCTTAAGTGCTTTTATTTTAATTATTTTATTAGTGTTTTATTATATTTGTGTTGTGACCAGTTTGTGACAAGGGTCCCAGAACAGGTTTGTTTATTTTATTTGGACCTCGTTTAGGTTACCTAATCTTGTGCAAAATATATTAGATAACTGGTAAATACCCGTGTGTGGTGGGGCATTGTGTTTTAATACAAATATAAGCTGGTGACCAGCTCCTTTCTTGAAGTTTTCCGAATTTCCTTTTTCTCTCTCACTATACCTAACTTCCCATCTTCATCTCAACCCTAAAATCATTGATCTCAAATTGAAGCATAATTTCTGTGTCAAAACGTTTTTTGTATCATTGTGAATCTTACAAGGTAAGGTTTGAAAGATTTAATGATCAAATCTGTGATTAAATGGGTTTTAAAGTTAGTTTTTGTTAAAATGGTTTTTTGTGTTAAATTGGTATAAATTGGACTTAAATTTTGTGGGTTTATGTCTCAAAACGTTTGTTATAAAAGATGTGTTTGGTTTTGGGGTCTAAAATGAGTCCTAGGTCGAGATTTGGTGATTTGGGTGTGAAACCCGTAACTTAGCTGATGTTGCAGCTGATGAACTACCCTCGGCTGATGGTCTTTGACCATCGCCCGATGGTGAGTGTCAAACGGCCGATGGACTAGACCATCGCCCGATGGTGTATGACCTTAGACCAACGGATGTAATTATGACGATCACCCGATGGGGGAGACCATCGCCCGATGGTGTGTTTACGATTGACCGATGGAAGAGACCGTAGGCGTAGTCTTTTGCAGTAAATATTTTACTAAGTGTTGAATTATAGCTGTTATGCTGTCCGCGTATTTTATAATTTTCAGGATGTAAATTTTGAAAATGCATAAGTGTTAAGCATGAATTTTTAGTGAACATTTTTTTTACTAAATTGCTGTAATGCGTTTTCAGTGTGTCTAATTTTGATTGGAACACTATTCTAACTTGATTTTTGTTGTTCTCGGGAGATAAGGACAAAGATGAAGCTCAGAAATAATAACTGAGCAGTTGCTGGTAATTGGTGAGTGGGTCTATCTTCGGATAGAGTTTAAGTAGCATATCATGCTACTGTGGTTGACTCTTTTACCATGCATAGTGTAAGGATTTCCATGTTAGAATAATGTAGTTTGCCTGATGTTGTGTGAGAATTATGTGTACACAGTGTGAATGGCACCAGTCGGGCCTAGGGAGACTGGAGACTCCAAAACGTTCCTAGGAGAGGTTAGAGTCCGTATGAGGTCAACCGAGCCTAGGGGAGGTTGGGTCCATTGGCTACTGATTGTGGAGTATAGTGTGAACGATGCATCCCCTGCATCTGGATAACTATACTGTGAATTGGGTAGCAGGGACTATTGATAGACTCAAGCCCGATTAGCTGAGAGTCGTGTGCTCGTACAAGCCGTCGATCCTCGTATTGTCTTATTGTATGCTAGTTGGTAGTTAGCATGTGTTATTGTGAGTATATAGCTTTTGTGTGGCTTAAGCTATATATGTTAGATATATTCCATTCACTTAGCGGTGCGCTAATCCTCTACATATTTTCCCCTTGTAGGTTTAGGTACTGCTAGTCGGGATGGGTACTGATGCAGAAGACAGGCTTGACAACCCAACTCTGATGTGAACTTTTGTTTAAATAATGTTTTGTAATAACGTAACCCCGTTGTGTAAACTTAAACTTAATTACACGAATTAATGTAATGACGTGACTTATATTGTGTTTATTAGTAAAGTCTTCCGCTTTGTATAAAAAAAAATGGCCGGTGTTAACGCAAAGGTAATAATTATCGTAAAATCTGAAAGTTCAAAATTCACCTTTTGAAATAGCAAAACGACTTTTTCGGCGTCAAAACTATTTCCAATGGAAGCAAGCCTTCAGGAAGTATTTCTCATAACGTCGTTATCTATTCATCGTGCGAAAGTGGGTCCAATTTTCAACTGAAGTTTTTTTTAGCATGCTTACCACATAATTTAGCCCAATTATGTGGCCACCGTAATGTGCTCAAAAATATGTTTTACAGCCATAAATTATTATCGAAACGAAACTATAGTCAAATATATTTTCAGTCAATATGAAATTTTAAAATTTAAACAATTATAGAGTTATGAATTGAAAGAAATCAAAAAGTGTCACAAAATAATCGAATCATTAAACCAAGATGTCACTAAACATGTAACAATTTGTGGCTAGTGGCGATATATTAACCCCAAAAATATTCACAATGTACCTAAATAAAGTGTTACATAAAATCAAGTATCAAAATAATATTTAAATATGCATAAGAGTTCAAATGCAAAGGTAATAATTATCGTAAAATTGGAAAGTTCAAAATTCACCTTTTGAAATAGCAAAACGACTTTTTCGGGGGTCAAAATTATTTCGAATGGAAGCAAGCCTTCAGGAAGTCTTTCTCATAACGTCGTTATCTATTCATCGTGCGAAAGTGGGTCCAATTTTCAACTGAAGTTTTTTAGCATGCTTGCCACATAATTTGGCCCAATTATGTGGCCACCGTAATGTGCTACAAAATGTGTTTTACGGCCATAAATTATTATCGAAACAAAACTATAGTCAAATATATTTTCAGTCAATATGAAATTTTAAAATTTAAACAATTATAGAATTATGAATTGAGAGAAATCAAAAGTGTCACAAAATAATCGAACTATTAAACCAAAATGTCACTAAACGTGTAAGGATTTGTGGCTAGTGGGGATATATTAACCCCAAACATATTATAAATGAACCTAAATTAAGTGTTACATAAAAAACAAGTATCAAAATGGTATTGAAATATGCATAAGAGTTCAAATGCAAAGATAATAATTATCATAAAATCTGAAAGTTTACAATTCACCTTTAGAAATAGCAAAACGACTTTTTCGGCGTCAAAACTATTTCAAATGGAAGCAAGCCTCCAGAAAGTCTTTCTCAAAACGTTATTATCTATTCATCGTGGGAAAGTGGGTCCAATTTTCAACTGATGATTCTTTAGCATGCTTGCCACATAATTTAGCCCAATTACGTTGTCAACGTAATGTGTTAAAAATGTGTTTTACGGCTATGAATTATTATCGAAACGAAACTATAGTCAAATATATTTTCTTTCAGTATGAAATTTTAAAATAGAAACAATTATAGTATTATGAATTGAGAGATATCAAAAAGTGTCACAAAATTATCGAACTATTAAATCAAGATGTTACTAAACGTGTAAGGATTTGTGGCTAGTGGGGATATATTAATCCCAAAAATATTCCCAATGTACATAAATAAAGTGTTACATAAAAAACAAGTATCAAAATAATATTTAAATATGCATAATAGTTAAAATGCAAAAGTAATAATTATCGTAAAATCTGAAAGGTCAAAATTCACCTTTAGAATTACCAAAAATGACGTTTTCGGCGTCAAAACTATTTCGAATGGAAGCAATCATTCAAGAAGTCTTTCTCATAACGTCGTTATCTATTCATCTTGCGAAAGTGGGTCCAATTATCAACTGAAGTTTTTTTAGCATGCTTGCCACATAATTTGGCCCAATTATGTGGCCAACGTAATGTGTTCAAAAATATGTTTTGCGGCCATGAATTACTATCGAAACGAAAATATATTCAAATATATTTTCATTCAATATGAAATTTTAAAATAGACACAATTATAGAGTTATGAATTGTGATATATCAAAAAGTGTCACAAAACAATCGAACCATTAAACCAAGATGTCACTAAACGTGTAAGGATTTGTGGCTAGTGGGGATATATTAACCCCAAAAATATTCTCAAATGCAAAGGTAAAAATTATCGTAAAATCTGAAAGTTCAAAATTCACCTTTAGATATAGCAAAACCACTTTTTCAGCGTCAAAACTATTTCGAATGGAAGCAAGCAGTCATGAAGTCATTTTCATAACGTCGTTATCTATTCATTGTGCGAAAGTGGGTCCAATTTTCAACTGAAGTTTTTTTCGCATGCTTGCCACATAATTTGGCGCAATTATGTGGCCACCGTAACGTGCTCAAAAATGTGTTTTACGGTCATAAATTATTATCGAAACGAAACTATAGTCAAATATATTTTCAGTCAATATGAAATTTTAAAACAATTATAGAGTTATGAATTGAGAGATATCAAAAAGTGTCAAAAATAATCGAACCATTAAACTATGATGTTACTAAACGTGTAAGGATTTGCGGCTAGTGGGGATATATTAACCCTAAATATATTATCAATGAACCTAAATAAAGTGTTATATAAAAAACTAGTATCAAAATGGTATTGAAATATGCATAAGAGTTCAAATGCAAAGATAATAATTATCATAAAATCTGAAAGTTTAAAATTCACCTTTCGAAATAGCAAAACGACTTTTTCGGCGTCAAAACTATTTCAAATGGAAGCAAGCCTTCAGGAAGTCTTTCTCTAAATGTTGTTATCTATTCATCGTGGGAAAGTGAGTCCAATTTTCAACCGAAGATTTTTTAGCATGCTTGCCACATAATTTAGCCCAATTACGTTGTCAATGTAAAGTGCTAAAAATGTGTTTTGTGGCTATGAATTATTATCGAAACGAAACTATAGTCAAATATATTTTCTTTCAGTATGAAATTTTAAAATAGAAATAATTATAGTGTTATGAATTGAGAGATATCAAAAAGTGTCACAAAATAATCAAACCATTAAACCAAGATGTTACTACACGTGTAAGGATTTGTGGCTAGTGGGGATATATTAACCCCAAAAATATTCCCAATGTACATAAATAAAGTGTTACATAAAAAACAAGTATCAAAATAATATTTAAATATGCATAAGAGTTAAAATGCAAAGGTAATAATTATCGTAAAATCTGAAAGGTCAAAATTCACCTTTAGAATTAGCAAAATGACATTTTCGGCGTCAAATCTATTTCGAATGGAAGCAATCCTTCTAGAAGTCTTTCTCATAACGTCGTTATCTATTCATCGTGCTAAAGTGGGTCCAATTATCAACTGAAGTTTTTTTAGCATGCTTGCCACATAATTTGGCCCAATTATGTGGCCAACGTAATGTGTTCAAAAATGTGTTTTGCGGCCATGAATTACTATCGAAACTATTGTCAAATATATTTTCATTCAATATGAAATTTTAAAATACACAATTATAGAGTTATGAATTGAGAGATATAAAAAAGTGTCACAAAACAATCGAACCATTAAACCAAGATGTCACTAAACGTGTAAGGATTTGTGGCTAGTGGGGATATATTAACCCCAAAAATATTCTCAATGTACCTCAATAAAGTGTTACATAAAAAAACAAGTATCAAAATAATATTTAAATATGCATAAGAATTCAAATACAAAGGTAATAATTATCGTAAAATCTGAAAGTTCAAAATTCACCTTTAAAAATAGCAAAACGACTTTTTCGGTGTCAAAACTATTTCGAATGGAAGCAAGCCGTCATGAAGTCATTTTCATAACGTCGTTATCTATTCATCGTGCGAAAGTGGGTCAAATTTTCAACTGAAGTTTTTTTTAGCATGCTTGCCACATAATTTGGCCCAATTATGTGGCCACCATAACGTGCTCAAAAATGTATTTTACGGTCATAAATTATTATCGAAACGAAACTATAGCCAAATATATTTTCAGTCAATATGAAATTTTAAAACAATTATAGAGTTATGAATTGACAGATATCAAAAAGTGTCAAAAATAATCGAACCATTAAACCAAGATGTCACTAAACGTGTAAGGATTTGTGGCTAGTGGAGATATATTAACCCTAAAAATATTATCAATGAACCTAAATAAAGTGTTACATAAAAAAACAAATATCAAAATGGTATTGAAATATGCATAAGAGTTCAAATGCAAAGATAATAATTATTATAAAATCTAAAAGTTCAAAATTCACCTTTAGAAATAGCAAAACGACTTTTTCGGCGTCAAAACTATTTCAAATGGAAGCAAGCCTTCAGGAAGTCTTTCTCAAAACGTTGTTATCTATTCATCATGGGAAAGTGGGTCCAAATTTCAACCGAAGATTTTTTAGCATGTTTGCCACATAATTTAGCCCAATTATGTGGCCAACGTAATGTGCTAAAAATGTGTTTTGCGCTATGAATTATTATCGAAATGATACTATAGTCAAATATATTTTCTTTCAGTATGAAATTTTAAAATAGAAACAATTATAGTGTTATGAATTGAGAGATATCAAAAAGTGTCACAAAATAATCGAACCATTAAACCAAGATGTTACTACACGTGTAAGGATTTGTGGCTAGTGGGGATATATTAACCCCCAAAAATATTCCCAATGTACATAAATAAAGTGTTACATAAAAAATAAGTATCAAAATAATATTTAAATATGCATAAGAGTTAAAATGCAAAGGTAATAATTATCGTAAAATCTGAAAGGTCAAAATTCACCTTTAGAATTAGAAAAATGACGTTTTCGGCGTCAAAACTATTTCGAATGGAAGCAATCCTACAAGAAGTCTTTCTCATAGCGTCGTTATCTATTCATCGTGCGAAAGTGGGTCTAATTATCAACAGAAGTTTTTTTAGCATGCTTGCCACATAATTTGGCCCAATTATATGGCAAACATAATGTGCTCAAAAATGTGTTTTGCGGCCATGAATTACTATCGAAACGAAACTATAGTCAAATATATTTTTATTCAACATAATATTTTAAAATAGACACAATTATAGAGTTATGAATTGACAGATATCAAAAAGTGTCACAAAATAATCGAACCATTAAACCAAGTTGTCACTAAACGTGTAAGGATTTGTGGTTAGTGGGGATATATTAACCCCAAAAA
Organism: Rutidosis leptorrhynchoides; assembly: GCF_046630445.1. NCBI lineage: Eukaryota > Viridiplantae > Streptophyta > Magnoliopsida > Asterales > Asteraceae > Rutidosis > Rutidosis leptorrhynchoides. The sequence goes on along the minus strand of NC_092337.1, from coordinate 459,120,153 downwards.
ATTCTCAATGTACCTAAATAAAGTGTTACATAAAAAAATAAGTATCAAAATAATATTTAAATATGCATAAAAGTTCAAATGAAAAGGTAATAATTATCGTAAAATCTGAAAGTTCAAAATTCACCTTTAGAAATAGCAAAATGACTTTTTGGCGTCAAAACTATTTCGAACGGAAGCAAGCCTTCATGAAGTCATTCTCATAACGTCGTTATCGATTCATCGTGCGAAAGTGGGTTCAATTTTCAACTGAAGTTTTTTTTAGCATGCTTGCCACATAATTTGGCCCAATTATGTGGCCACCGTAACGTGCTCAAAAATGTGTTTTACGGTCATAAATTATTATCGAAACGAAACTATAGTCAAATATATTTTCGGTCAATATGGAATTTTAAAACAATTATAGAGTTATGAATTGAGAGATATCAGTCACAAAATAATCGAACCATTAAACCAAGATGTCTCTAAACGTGTAAGGATTTGTGGCTAGTGGGGATATATTAACCCCAAAAATATTAGCAATGAACCTAAATAAATTGTTACATAAAAAACAAGTATCAAAATGGCATAGAAATAAGCATAAGAGTTTAAATGCAAAGATAATAATTATCATAAAATCTGAAAGTTTAAAATTCAACTTTAGAAATAGAAAAATGACTTTTTCGGCGTCAAAACTATTTCAAATAGAAGCAAGCCTTCAAGAAGTATTTCTCAAAACCTTGTTATCTATTCATCGTGGAAAAGTGGGTCCAATTTTAGACAGAAGATTTTTTAGCATGCTTGCCACATAATTAACCCAATTACATGGCCAACGTAATGTGCTAAAAATGTGTTTTGCGGCTATGAATTATTATCGAAACGAAACTATAGTCAAATATATTTTCTTTCAGTATGAAATTTTAAAATAGAAACAATGATAGTGTTATGAATTGAGAGATATCAAAAAGTGTCACAAAATAATCGAACCATTAAACCAAGATGTTACTAAACGTGTAAGGATTTGTGGCTAGTGGGATATATTAACCCAAAAAATATTCCCAATGTACATAAATAAAGTGATACATAAAAAACAAGTATCAAAATAATATTTAAATATGCATAAGAGTTAAAATGCAAAGGTAATAACTATTGTAAAATCTGAAAGGTCAAAATTCACCTTTAGAATTAGCAAAACGACGTTTTCGGCGTCAAAACTATTTTGAATGGAAGCAATCCTTCAATAAGTCTTTCTCATAACGTCGTTATCTATTCATCGTGCGACAGTGGGTCCTATTATCAACTAAAGTTTTTTTTTAACATGCTTGCAACATAATTTGGCCCAATTATGTGGCCAACGTAATGTGCTCAAAAATATGTTTTGCGGCCATGAATTACTATCGAAACGAAACTATAGTCAAATATATTTTCATTCAATATGAAATTTTAAAATAGACACAATTATAGAGTTATGAATTGACAGATATCAAAAAGTGTCACAAAATAATCGAACCATTAAACCAAAATGTCACTAAACGTGTAAGGATTTGTGGCTAGTGGGGATATATTAACCCCAAAAAATTCTCAATGTACCTAAATAAAGTGTTACATAAAAAAACAAGTATCAAAATAATATTTAAATTTGCATAAAATTTCAAATGCAAAGGTAATAATTATCGTAAAATCTGAAAGTTCAAAATTCACCTTTAGAAATAGCAAAACAACTTTTTCGGCATCAAAACTATTTCAAAAGGAATCAAGCCTTCATGAAGTCATTCTCATAACGTCATTATCTATTCATCGTGCGAAAGTGGGTCCGATTTTCAACTGAAGTTTTTTTTAGCATGCTTGCCACATAATTTGGCCCAATTATGTGGCCACCGTAACGTGCTCAAAAATGTGTTTTACGGTCATAAATTATTATCGAAATGAAACTATAGTCAAATATATTTTCAGTCAATATGAAATTTTAAAACAATTATAGAGTTATGAATTGAGAGATATCAAAAAGTGTCACAAAATAATCGAACCATTAAACCAAGATGTCACTAAACGTGTAAGGATTTGTGGCTAGTGGGGATATATTAACCCCAAAAATATTATCAATGAACCTAAATAAATTGTTACATAAAAAACAAGTTTCAATATGCTATAGAAATATGCATAAGAGTTCAAATGCAAAGATAATAATTATCCTAAAATCTGAAAGTTCAAAATTCACTTTAGAAATAGCAAAACGACTTTTTCGGCGTCAAAACTATTTCAAATCGAAGCAAGCCTTCTGGAAGTCTTTCTCAAAACGTTGTTATCTATTCATCATGGGAAAGTGGGTCCAATTTTCAACCGATGACTTTTTAGCATGTTTGCCACATAATTTAGCCCAATTACATGGCCAACGTAATGTGCTAAAAATGTGTTTTGCGGCTATGAATTTTATCGAAAAGAAACTATTGTCAAATATATTTTCTTTCAGTATGAAATTTTAAAAGAGAAACAATTATAGTGTTATGAATTGAGAGATATCAAAAAGTGTCACAAAATAATCGAACCATAAAACCAAGATGTCAATAAACGTGTAAGGATTTGTGGCTACTGGCGATATATATTAACCCCGAAAATATTCTCAATGTACCTAAATATAGTATTACATACAAAAAAGTATCAAAATAATCTTTAAATATGCATAAGATTTCAAATGCACGTGTAATAATTATCGTAAAATCTGAAAGTTCAAAATTCACTTTTAGAAATAGCAAAACGACTTTTTGGCATCAAAACTATTTCGAATGGAAGCAAGCCTTCGGGAAGTCTTTTTCATAACGTCGTTATATTTTCATCATGTGAATTTGGGTCCAATTTTCAGCCAAAGTTTTAGTAGCATGTTTGCCACATAATTTGGCCCAATTATGTGGCCAACCTAATGTGCTCAAAAATGTGTTTTGCGGCCATGAGTTATTATCGAAACGAAACTATAGTCAAATATATTATCATTTAATATTAAATTTTAAAATATAAACAATTTTAGAGTTATGAATTGAGAGATATCAAAAAGTGTCACAAAATAATTATACCATTAAACCAAGATGTCACTAAACGTGTAAGGACTTGTGGCTAGTGGGGATATATTAACCCCAAAAATATTCTCAATCTACCTAAATAAGTATTAAAAAAAAGTATTAAAATATTATTTAAATACGCATAAGAGTTCAAATGCGTAGGTAATAATTATCGTAAAATCTAAAAGTTCCAAATTCACCTTTACAAATAGCAAAACAACTTTTTCAGCATCAAAACTATTTTGAATGGAAGCAAGCTTTCATGAAGTCTTTCTCATAACATCGTTATCTACTCATCGTGCGAAAGTGGGTCCAATTTTCAACTGAAGTTGTTTTAGCATGCTTGCCACATAATTTCACCCAATTATATTGCCAATGTAATGTGCTCAAAAATTTGTTTTGTGGCCATGAATTATTATCGAAACAAAACTATAGTCAAATATATTTTCAGTCAATATTAAATTTTAAAATAGAAACAATTATAGAGTTATGAATTTAGAGATAACAAAAAGTTTCACAAAATAATCGAACCATTAAACCAAGATGTCACTAAACGTGTAAGGATTTGTGGCTAGTAGAGATATATTAACCCCAAAAATATTATCAATGAACCTAAATAAAGTTTTATATAAAAAACAAGTATCCAAATGGTATTTAAATATGCATAAGAGTTCAAATGCGAAGATAATAATTATCATAAAATTTGAAAGTTTAAAATTCACCTTTAGAAATAGCAGAATGATTTTTTCGGCATCAAATGTAACTACCCTGGATTTTCCAATTTATATTATTAATATTTATTATTAATACTTGCGCTTTAATAAATGTATTTTTATACATTTACTTGTTATCGTAATTGACTTTACATGTCCCGACTTGTCTTTGTGACACACGTACTTTTCACGAATAATATTTTGGATATTATTTACATTCATAATTAATTATTATTAATTATTTTTAATTAACTAATGCACGTAGTTAATTACTTGGGCTTTTTATTTAATTTATTGCTTACTTTGACTTGGGCTTGTATTAATGGACTTGGAAGCCCACCCTACTTCTCTTAATGGACTAGTTGTGAGCCCACTATATCACTAGTAACTTATTAAGGCTGAAACTATATTAATTAGTGAATTAAGGAGACAAATACTTCAAGCATGCTTGCACATCTTTCCCATGCATTTAACTTTAATCCATTTTAAGCTTACACCATCTCCCAATACTTGAAAGTGAGTTTTTGACTTCCCCCTTTGGGAGCTCTTGGCTGACGGTTTGTGTAGGCTAGGAGGAGAGTTCCACTTTTCAATTTTTGTTACTTATTTGCTTGTGTACTACTTCATTTTCTCACACACAAACTTACACTTTCTTTCTCTCATCCCTTTTCTCTCAAACTTGTAAGTAACAAAGCTTTATTTTCTTTCTTTTCTTCCATTAAAATCGACATCTATCATCATCATTTCTTTTTGTTTTGTTACTTGTTGTTTGTTGTTGTTAAAGATCAAGTTATCTAGCTTGTATCTTCATGTAATCTTGTTACTTTCATCTTTGTTTGATGAAGAACCAAGAACAAGGATCTAAGTTTCCATAACTTTTGGTTCTACACTTAAAATGTTATAAGATTTAAAGTTCATAAGCTTTATAATCATACTTGTGTTCATGTTTTGTAGACTTGAAGTTTATTTCCTTAAGATCCAAACTTTGATTTGAATCTTCTCAAGTATGAAACAAACATGAACATAATACTTGTAACTTTAGTTTATATCTTCATTTTATTTAATTAAAGTTGTGATATTGTTAATTTGGTCAAGTATTACTAGTTAAACTTGATCTCATATTTCTTGAAACTAAAGTTAAACTTTGTAAGTTCAAGAACATGGAAGTATAACTTTCTAGTTATAACTTTGTACACTTATGTTAGATCTAAGTTTCTATAGCTTATGGTCTTCTAATTTTGTTGTAAATAAGAGGTTATAAGCTTACACACATTTTACAAGATGAAAATCTAAGTTTCATAACTTATGGTTTCATTAAAGTGAAAATCCAAGTTCTATAACTTAGGATCTAACTTAAGAACACTAGATCTACACTTTTTATTCTAGGATCTTTAAGATCTAGCTAAGATTTAAGTTCTACAACTTAAGATCTTGTTTATTTAGTTTACTTTCAAGTTTGTAGCTTAATATTACTATTAGAACTCATGTATGTGTCGGATCTAAGATCTTGATGTAACTTTGGTTCATCAACCTTCATACAACTCTTAAGTGAGTTGTGCTACATATCTTAGACTTACATTAGTGTTATGATGGTCAAAACTTGGTAAATATGATGCAAAAACATCAACGAGTTGTACACTTGAAGCTATACGCATCAAGGATGAGAACCATGATGAGCATCAAGCACCAAGAACCCACCGGAGCACCTTACCTACTATTTTTTGGGTCTGATCAGTAACTTGGGCTACTGGAAAAGTTGATTTCCAGCTAGTTCGGTTCGAGTATATGATTTTGCATTTAGGCCTCGTCTTAATCTGAGTTACGGTTTAGGATTTATGGCCTCCCGAAAGTCACTACACCCTTTTAACGTTGTGCTGAAATTTCTGACCTACTCGCACTTAAACCGTCGCCATGGTCAAACGAAGATGGGTTTGGTTCTGGAAATTGGTCAGCCTCTAGGGGACTCATATACGGAGCCATGGCCACTGGTCTCAACTCATTTAAGTTTGTATAGAGGTCGTGGCGACTGAACGAATTCAGCCTTTATTTCAAACTCTATTCTTGATTGAAACTTATTTTACACTTTTTGATTAATGATGAATGATGATGATACTTAAGACCTAATTTACATACTTTTAAACCTTTGGGAACGATTTACTGACTTAGTAACTTTTGACTTAGGTTGAGGACCTTTTGGATAAACTACTTGCTTACTTTCCCGAATCAACTTTACTACTTTTCACTGTGAGTTATAGCATCCCTTTTTACTTTAACTATTTTGGGAACTGAGAATACATGCGCATTTTATGTTTTACATACTAGAAATGAGTACTTAAACTTTATATATGTGTGGGTTATACAACGGTATAAACTTTCCCCTTAGCTCGGTAATGTTTAGTCACTGGTCTTTGAACCGGTGAACGCGAATCTTAGACATGGATCTATAGGGTTTGACATCCCCACTCGGGCTAGTACCGCTAGCATTTAACGGGTGTTTAATACTTCGTAAACTTATGCACTTGCCAAGTGTACTTTTAGGGGGTGTTATTTACGTTAAGTTAGTTACCAAGCGCCCACGGTTATACATATACTTTTCATACTGTTTTGAAACACTGAAATCTCGTGGCCTACCTTACATTACTGTTACATCAAACTATAGCTCACCAACCTTTGTGTTGACATTTTTAAGCATGTTTTTCTCAGATGCTTAAGGTTTGATTGCTTCCGCTGTAGTTGCCATGCTTTGTAGACTCTCGCTGCGCTTATTAGAGATGTCTTCGCATGAAACGTTTATTTTGCATTCAAACTTTATTACTTTTGAACAATGAATTTGTAACGACCTATGGGTCACGTACTATTATTATTGCCTTCTATTCGTAGAAGCACACTATTGGTTGTAAAACTTTTAATTTTGGTTAAGACGTCACTCCGTTTTATGAATGCAAACTTATTTTAAAACAGCATATAGTGTTTGACCTTGTAATGATCCTGTTGTTGATGATCCGTACACGTTAATTTTATACGGGGCATCACATTTGGTATCAGAGCATTAGTTGTAGGGAATTAGGTTGCATTAGTGAGTCTAGACCGGAACGAGTAGGATTCACTAATATGACTAATCTACAACTTGCTAGTTTATTATTTCTGCGGAACTTGCTGCATGCTGCTGCTTACTTTTACTGCTATATGTCGTATGCTACTACATGATTTCACTATTGCATGCTACCATCTGCTTTTGATTGCCTGATACTTCTATAGGATTCATTATTATTGCCATGCTACTTACTGTTATAGATGATCTAGACTGTCGTAGTTACTTTGCCTAATACGTGCTTGCTATATGACTTACTGACATGGAAAAAGTTATTTTTCCTTGTTCAGATGTCAAATGTCCCGCCCGTTATCATTTTGGAGAGCGACTCAGACTCATCCGCCACCTTTCCTGCTACTGCTGCCGACACACAGATCCCGTCCTCTTTACCCTCCAGCGACTCTGGCGCTTCGTCCTCTGGGGACAGTAGCCATGCACCCGACCCAGTGATCATCTCAGACAGACACGAGGATCCACCGGAGATTCTAGATCCACTTATCCCAGGACCTTCGGAGCCACAGCACCATTCCGGTGGTGCTGTGATTCCTGAGGATCATGGGGAGGGTCCGCTCCGTAATGAGCGTAACCATTGGGTCAGACACCTTCCTGATGGACGTGTCATGCCGATCCCGCCTTGCAGATACCGACTGATGACCACCGGTCGAGCAGATCCAACCTCAGATAGTTCAGACGACTCATCATCCAATGACTTCAGCGAGGAGGATTCTGATGAGGATTCTGACGAGGACCCTGAGGAGTGCCCGTGCAGCTGCCCTCTACCCCGTTGAAGAAGCGGTGTCGTTTCGATGGTACTGTTATTCCAGGGGTTAATGGAGGTAGGTTGTTCGTTAACGCACATGGACTGAAGGTTAGAGTTACCGCCCGTAAGCGGGTTGTGCCTTACCCTGCCGATCCGTTCGTGCGTAAGGCTTCCCGTTATGTAGCATCTACTTCTGGTGACGGACCATCTGCACCACCAGCTCCACCAGCATCGTCTGTACCACCAGCTCCACCTGTACTATCTACACCGCCAGCCCCACCAGCATCCCCCGTCGTCGAGGAACTGACGGGGGAACTGCATATCCTCCGTGCTCGGATAACTGAGCTCGAGGAACAGGTGTCCCACATGATGGACATCCTTTACCCACCGTCACCTTAGGGCTACTGTATTAGATTTCATTATGTAATTCCGGTTGTAGTTTCATGTTTTTCTAATGTATTGTACGAACCTTATGCGGATGTATGCAACTTTTAATTAATGAATGGAACTTAGTGTTGTTTAATCTTTGTACGGTGTTCTATTTACGTTACTGTATGATGATTTTGTGGTATCTGTATCTAGTTGCATTACTTAATTAACATGTGTTGTGTTGATTCCATGTTGGTTACCATATACTGTATTATTATTATTTGAATGCTGGATTTTGACTTGAGTCAAAATTTTTGTTTAGAATATCAATGGCCAACGGAAGATCAACGCCCACAGCAGCACAGATTGAAGAAATGATAGCCGAACGGGTAGTCGCAGCTATAGCGGAAATGAACCCCCAAGCTCCACCAGTTATCCAGCACAATCATAATGGGTGCAAATACAAGGAATTCCAAAGCTGTAAACCCCACAATTTTAGCGGTACAGAGGGGCCAGTTAGACTGACTAGGTGATTTGAGAAATTAGAAGTTGTGTTCCGTGTAAGCAACTGTTCAGAAATGAACAAAACTAAGTATGCCTCCTGTACACTGTCGGACGGCGCCCTAACCTGGTGGAACACACTTGCTCAAGCTAAGGGTATTGATGAGGCGTATGCTACCCCGTGGGAGGAATTTAAGGGGGCCATGATTGAAGAGTATTGCCCCAGGACAGAGATACAGAAAATGGAGGCTGAGTTCTGGGATTTGAAGGTTGTGGGAACCGATCTCGATGGTTATAACCGTAGGTACCTGGAATTAGCTCTGATGTGTCCCACGATGGTTACCCCGGAATTTAAGCGAATGGAACGATACTTGTGGGGACTTCCCAAGACCATTCAGGGAAGTGTCACCTCTTCTAAACCAACCAGTGTCCCGAAAGCTGTGCGCATGGCGCATACCCTGATGAACCAAATCACCAGCAAAGAACCAGAAAAGGCTAAACCCGAATCGGGTAGTAGTGAGAAGCGTAAGTGGGACAACAACAAGGGGGGTCTTTGAACAAAACCCTGCTAAGAGGCACAACGACGGAAGGAACCCCAACCCGAACCCTAGCTCGAACTCTAACTACAAGGGTAGTCTGCCGCAGTGCAAGAGATGCTACAAGCATCACACCGGGTACTGCAACATGGTCTGCGAAAAATGTAAAAGGACTGGGCATATTGGCAAAGACTGCAAGATCACCATCCTGAATGTGAAAACAAACCCTACTGGACCGAGGAAGTGCTATGAATGCGGATAGACGGGCCACTTCAGAAATGAATGTTCGAACAAGAGAAAGGACGGCGAGCCACCACGTGGAAGAGCTTTCAATGTAAACGCAAGGGATGCCCGTGAGAACCCCGACTTGGTTACAGGTATATTCACTATCAACAATCTATTAGCTTCTGTCCTGTTTGATACTTGTGCCGATAGGAGTTACGTATGTAGACACTTTTGCTCTAAGATAAATTGGTCGTTAGTTCCTTTAAATGAGAGTATGCTTGTTGAGGTAGCCAATGGAAAACTTGAGAAAGTTGACCAAATTAGCCAAGGAGCTATTATTAACATAGCTGGTGTGAATTTCGAGATGGACTTGATACCCATTAAATTGGGAAGCTTTGATGTTATTATCGGTATGGACTGGTTGACCAAGATAAGGGCTGACATTATCTGTGGAGATAAAGCTCTTTGTATACCACACGGAGATGGTGAGCCACTGATTATTTACGGAGAGATATGTAGCTCGAAACTGAATCTCATTAGTTGCATGAATGCCCAAAAGATCATGAAGAAAGGACGTCTTGCTGTTTTAGCACATGTGAAAACGTTAGAAACCGAGGTAAAGAGCGTGAATGAGGTACGAATTATGAACGAATTTCCCGATGTCTTTCCGAAAGAATTACCTGGATTATCGCCCTCAAGAGCAGTGGAGTTTCAGATCGATTTAGTGCCAGGAGCTGCACCTGTAGCTCGCGCACCTTATCGACTCGCACCTTCCAAAATGCAAGAGTTACAGAGTCAACTACAAGAACTGCTAGACCGTGGATTTATCCAACCATGTTTTTCGCCTTGGGGCGCACCTTTTTTATTTGTGAAAAAGAAGGACGGATCCTTCCGCATGTGTATCGACTACCGTGAACTCAACAAATTGACGATCAAGAATCGGTATCCTCTTCCCCGAATTGACGATCTTTTTGATCAACTACAAGGATCGAGCGTTTACTCTAAGATCGATTTGCGATCCGGTTATCACTAGTTGAGGGTGAAAGAGAGCGATGTGATGAAGACTGCATTCAGAACTCCTTATGGTCATTATGAGTTTCTCGTGATGTCATTCGGTTTAACTAACGCACCTGCTATATTTATGGATCTCATGAATCGTGTATGCAAGCCATACCTGGATAAGTTCATTATCATCTTCATAGATGATATCCTCATCTACTCTAAAAGCGAAGAAGAACGTGAGCAACATCTTCGTCTAGTGTTGGAACTCCTGAGACAAGAGCAACTTTATGCAAAATTCTCCAAGTGTGAGGTTTGGTTGAAGGAAGTCCAATTTATGGGCCATATTGTGAGCGATCAAGGTATCAAAGTTGATCCCGCAAAGATCGAAGCTATCAGCAAGTGGGAAACCCCCACTACTCCGACTCATATCCGCCAATTTTTAGGTCTCGCCGGTTACTACCGAAGATTTATTGAAGGTTTCTCTCTGATTGCGCGTCCTTTGACCGCGCTGACTCACAAAGGGAAGAAGTTTATTTAGGAACCCGAACAGGAATCAGCATTTCAAACCTTGAAAAAGAAGTTAACCACCGCACCTATCTTATCACTTCCTGAAGGCAGTGACGATTTCGTCGTTTATTGTGATGCTTCAAAAAGTGGTTTTGGTTGTGTACTGATGCAACGAACAAAGGTTATCGCTTACGCCTCCTGACAACTAAAGATTCACGAGCGAAATTACACAACGCACGATCTCGAGCTTGGAGCCGTTGTCTTTGCATTAAAGCTGTGGAGACACTACCTTTATGGAACAAAGAGCACTATTTTCACTGATCATAAAAGCCTCCAACACATCTTTGATCAGAAGGAACTAAATATGAGACAGCGTCGATGGATCGAGACGCTGAACGACTATGATTGTGAACTTCGTTATCACCCTGGCAAGGCCAATATTGTAGCTGACGCTTTGAGCCGAAAGGAGAGGATGGCACCTCTTCGTGTTCGGGCTCTGAACATCACCATTCATTTGAACCTCAATAGCCAGATCCGAGCAGCCCAAGATGAGACTCTCAAGGAGGAGAATATATCTCATGAATACTTGAACATTCTCGTTTCTCGATTTAAAGTTAAGGAAACTGGACTCCGATGCTATGCCGGAAGAATTTGGGTACCTCGTTATGGAGATTTACGGAGCCTTATATTAGATGAAGCCCACAAGTCGAGATATTCGATTCATCCGGGAGCCGGTAAAATGTACCACGATCTCAAGGAACAGTACTGGTGGCCTAATCTTAAGAAGGACGTTGCAACTTATGTTGGGAAGTGTTTGACTTGCTCGAAAGTTAAGGCCGAATATCAGAAGCCCTCTGGGTTACTTCAGCAACCAGAAATCCCGCAATGGAAGTGGGAAAGGATAACAATGGATTTCATTATGAAGCTACCAAAGACGGTGGGCGGATACGATACCATCTGGGTTATCGTTGACCGTCTTACCAAATCTGCACACTTCTTAGCCATGAAGGAAACGGATACGATGGAGAAACTCGCTCAACTATACATAAAAGAGGTTGTATCTCATCATGGTGTGCCCTTATCGATCATCTCAGATCGCGATCCCTGTTTTGCTTCTAGATTTTGGCATTCTTTGCACGAAGCCTTGGGGACTCGTCTCGACATGAGTACTGCGTATCATCCGCAGACCGACGGACAAAGCGAACGCACGATTCAGACTTTGGAAGACATGTTGCGTGCATGAGCCATTGATTTCGGAAAGGCTTAGGAAAGGCATTTGCCGCTAGCCAAATTCTCTTACGACAACAGTTATCATTCGAGTATTAATGTCGCACCTTTTGAAGCGTTGTATGGCCGCAAATGCAGATCTCCTATTTGTTGGGCCGAAGTAGGCGAAATGCAAATCACCGGGCCCGAGATAGTCCATGAAACAACTGAGAAGATTGTCCAAATTCAAGCGAGACTCAAGACGGCCCGTGATCGCCAAAAGAGTTATGCAGACCTTAAACGTAAAGACTTCGAATTCAACGTAGGTGACCGTGTAATGTTGAAAGTCGCACCTTGGAAAGGTGTAATCCGTTTTGGAAAATGGGGGAAGCTCAATCCGCAATATATCGGTCTTTTTGAAATCTTGGAGCGTGTTGGACCCGTTGCTTACCGTTTGGATCTTCCAACTCAATTGAGCTCAGTTCATCCTACCTTTCATGTATCGAATTTGAATAAGTGTCTTGCTAAACCGGAACATGTCAAACCATTGGAGGAACTTACAATTGATGACAAACTCCACTTCGTGGAAGAGCCTGTCAAAATTATGGATCGTGAGGTCAAAACATTAAAACACAACAGGATTCCGATCGTCCGAGTCCGATGGAATGTCAAACGAGGACCTGAGTTTACCTGGGAATGAGAGGATCAAATGATGCATAAGTATCCTCACCTTTTCTCAACTCCTCCATCTACCTCGGCTTAAAATTTCGGGACGAAATTTTCTTTAACAGGTGGGTAATGTAACGACCCTGGATTTTCTAACTTATATTATTAATATTTATTATTAATACTTGCGCTTTAATAAATGTATTTTTATACATTTACTTGTTATCGTCATTGACTTTACATGTCCCGACTTGTCTTTGTGACACACGTACTTTTCACGAATAATATTTCGAATATTATTTACATTCATAATTAATTATTATTACTTATTTTTAATTAACTAATGCAAGTAGTTAATTACTCGGGCTTTTTATTTAATTTGTTGGTTACTTGGACTTGGGCTTGTATTAATGGACTTGGAAGCTCACCCTACTTCTCTTAATGGACTAGTTGTGAGCCCACTATATTACTAGTAACTTATTAAGGCTGAAACTAGATTAATTAGTGAATTAAAGAGACAAATACTTCAAGCATGCTTGCACCTCTTTCCCATGCATTTTACTTTAATCCATTTTAAGCTTACACCATCTCCCAATACTTGAAAGTGAGTTTTTGACTTCCCCTTTTGGGAGCTCTTGGCCGACGGTTTGTGTAGGCTAGGAGGAGAGTTCCACTTTTCAATTTTTGTTACTTATTTGCTTGTGTACTACTTCATTTTCTCACACACAAACTTACACTTTCTTTCTCTCATCCCTTTTCTCTCAAACTTGTAAGTAACAAAGATTTATTTTCTTTCTTTTTCTTCCATTAAAATTAACATCTATCATCATCATTTCTTCTTGTTTTGTTACTTGTTGTTTGTTGTTGTTAAAGATCAAGTTATCTAGCTTGTATCTTCATGTAATCTTGTTACTTTCATCTTTGTTTGATGAAGAACCAAGAACAAGGATCTAAGTTTCCATAACTTATGGTTCTACACTTAAAATGTTATAAGATTTAAAGTTCATAAGCTTTATAATCATACTTGTGTTCATGTTTTGTAGACTTGAAGTTTATTTCCTTAAGATCCAAACTTTGATTTGAATCTTCTCAAGTATGAAACAAACATGAACATAATACTTGTAACTTTATTTTATATCTTCATTTTATTTATTTAAAGTTGTGATGTTGTTAATTTAGTCAAGTATTACTAGTTAAACTTGATCTCATATTTCTTGAAACTAAAGTTAAACTTTGTAAGTTCAAGAACATGGAAGTATAACTTTCTAGTTATAACTTTGTACACTTATGTTAGATCTAAGTTTCTATAGCTTATGGTCTTCTAATTTTGTTGTAAATAAGAGCTTATAAGCTTACATACATTTTACAAGATGAAAATCTAAGTTTCATAACTTATGGTTTCATTAAAGTGAAAATCCAAGTTCTATAACTTAGGATCTAACTTAAAAACACTAGATCTAGACTTTCTAGTCTAGAATATTTAAGATCTAGCTAAGATCTAAGTTCTACAACTTAATAAATTGTTTATTTAGTTTACTTTCAAGTTTGTAGCTTAATATTACTATTAGAACTCATGTATGTGTCGGATCTAAGATCTTGATGTAACTTTGGTTCATCAACCTTCATACAACTCTTAAGTGAGTTGTGATACATATCTTAGACTTACATTAGTGTTATGATGGTCAAAACTTGGTAAAGATGATGCAAACACATCAACGAGTTGTACACTTGAAGCTATACGCATCAAGGATGAGAACCGTGATGAGCATCAAGCACCAAGAACCCACCGGAGCACCTTACCTACTATTTTCTGGATCTTATCATTAACCTGGGCTACTGTAAAAGTTTATTTACAGCTAGTTCGGTTCGAGTAGATGATTTTCCATTTAGGCCTCGTCTTAATCCGAGTTACGGTTTAGGATTTATGGCCTCCCGAAAGTCACTACACCCTTTTAATGTTGTGCTGAAATTTCTGACCTACTCGCACTTAAACCATCGCCACGTTCAAACTAAGACGAGTTTGGTTCTGGAAATTGGTCAGCCTCTAGGGGACTCATATACGGAGCTATGGCCACTGGTCTCACCTCATTTGAGTTTGTATAGAGGTTGTGGCGACTAAACGAAATCAGCCTTTATTTCAAACTCTATTCTTGATTGAAACTTACTTTACACTTTTTGGTTAATGATGAATGATGATGATACTTAAGACCTAATTTACATACTTTTAAACCTTTGGGAACGATTTACTGACTTAGTAACTTTTGACTTAGGTTGAGGACCTTTTGGACAAACTACTTGCTTACTTTCCCGAATCAACTTTACTACTTTTCACTATGAGTTATAGCATCCCTTTTTACTTTAACTATTTTGGGAACTGAGAATACATGCGCATTTTACATTTTACATAGTAGGCACGAGTTCTTAAACTTTATATATGTGTGGGTTATATAAAAGCATAAACTTTCCCCTTAGCTCGGTAACGTTTAGTCATTGGTCTTTGAACCGGTGAACGCGAATCTTAGATATGGATCCATAGGGTTTGACATCCCCACTCGGGCTAGTACCGCTAGCATTTAACGGGTGTTTAATACTTCGTAAACTTATGCACTCACCAAGTGTACTTTTAGGGGTGTTATTTACGTTAAGTTAGTTACCAAGTGCCCACGGTTATACATATACTTTTCATACTGTTTTGAAACACTGAAATCTCGTGGCCTACCTTACATTACTGTTACATCAAACTATAGCTCACCAACTTTTGTGTTGACGTTTTTAAGCATGTTTTTCTCAGATGCTTAAGGTTTGATTGCTTCCTCTGTAGTTGCCATGCTTTGTAGACTCCCGCTGCGCTTATTAAAGATGTCTTCGCATGAAACGTTTATTTTGCATTCAAACTTTATTACTTTTGAACAATGAATTTGTAACGACCTATGGGTCACGTACTATTATTATTGCCTTCTATTCGTAGAAGCACAATATCAGTTGTAAAACTTTTAATGTTGGTTAAGACGTCACTCCGTTTTATGAATGCAAACTTATTTTAAAACAGCATATAGTGTTTGACCTTGTAATAATCCTGTTATTGATGATCCGTACACGTTAATTTTGTACGGCGCATCACATCAAAACTATTTCAAATAGAAGCAATCCTTCAGGAAGTCTTTCTCAAAGCGTTGTTATCTATTCATCGTAGGAAAGTGGATCCAATTTTCAACCGATGATTTTTTAGCATGCTTGCCACATAATTTAGCGAATTATGTGGCCAACGTAATGTGCTAAAAATGTATTTTGCGGCTATGAATTATTATCGAAATAAAACTATAGTCAAATATATTTTCATTCAGTATGAAATTTTAAAATAGAAACAATTATAGAGTTATGAATTGAGAGATATCAAAAAGTGTCACAAAATAATTGAACCATTACACCAAGATGTCATTAAACGTGTAAGGATTTGTGGCTAGTGGAGATATATTAACCCCAAAAATATTCTCACTGTACCTAAATAAAGTGTTACATAAAAAACAAGTATCAAAATAATATTTAAATATGCATAAGGGTTCAAATGCAAATGTAATAATTATCGTAAAATCTGAAATTTCAAAATTCACCTTTAGAATTAGCAAAACAACGTTTTCGGCGTCAAAACTATTTCGAATGGAAGCAATCCTTTAAGAAGTCTTTCTCATAACGTCATTATCTATTCATCGTGCGAAAGTGGGTCCAATTTTCAACTGAAGTTTTTTTAGCATGCTTGCCACATAATTTGGCCCAATTATGTGACTAACGTAATGTGCTCAAAAATGTGTTTTGCGACCATGAATTACTATCGAAACAAAACTATAGTCAAATATAATTTCATTCAATAAGAAATTTTAAAATAAAAACAATTATAGAGTTATGAATTGAGAGATATCAAAACGTGTCACAAAATAATCGAACCATTAAACCAAGATGTCACTAAACGTGTAAGGATTTGTAGCTACTGCGGATATATTAACCCCAAAAATATTCTCAATGTACCTAAATATAGTGTTACATACAAAACAAGTATCAAAATAATATTTAAATATGCATAAAATTTCAAATGCACATGTAAAAATTATCATAAAATTTGAAAGTTCAAAATTCACTTTTAGAAATAGCAAAACGACGTTTTTGGTGTCAAAACTATTTCGAATGGAAGCAAGCCTTCAGGAAGTCTTTCTCATAACGTCGTTATATTTTCATCGTGCGAAATTGGGTCCAATTTTCAACCTAAATTTTTTTAGCATGCTTGCCACATAATTTGGCTCAATTTTGTGGCCACCGTTATGTGCTCAAAAATGTATTTTGCAGCCATGAATTATTATTGAAACTAAACTATACTCAAATATATTTTCATTCATTATGAAATTTTAAAATAGAAACAATTATAGAGTTATGAATTGAGAAATATCAAAAAATGTCACAAAATAATCGATTCATTAAACTAATATGTCACTAAACGTGTAAGAAATTGTGGCCAGTGGGGATATATTAACCCCAAAAATATTCTCAATTTACCTAAATAAAGTGTTACACAAAAAATAAGTATCAAAATAATATTTAAATATGCATAAGAGTTCAAATGCAAAGGTAATATTTATCGTAAAATTTAAAAGTTCAAATTCACCTTTAGAAATAGCAAACAACTTTTTCGGCGTCAAAACTATTTCGAATGGAAGAAAGCCTTTGGGAAGTCTTTCTCATAACGTTGTTATCTATTCATCGTGCGAAAGGGTGGTCCAATTTTCAACCGAATTTTTTTTAGCATGCTTGCCACATAATTTGGCCCAATTATGTAGACACAGTAATGTGATCAAAAATGTGTTTTGTGGCCAAGAATTATTATCGAAATGAAACTATAGTCAGATATATTTTCATTCAATATGAAATTTTAAAATAGAAACAATTATAGAGTTATGAATTGAGAGATCTCAAAAAGTGTCACAAAATAATCGAACCATTAGACCAAGATGTCACTAAACGTGTAAGGATTTGTGGCTAGTGGTGATATATTAATCCAAAAATATTCTCAATGTACCTAAATAACGTGTTACATAAAAAAACAAGTATCAATATAATATTTAAATATGCATAAGAGTTCAAATGCAAAGGTAATAATTATCGTAAAATTTGAAAGTTTAAAATTCACCTTTAGAAATAGCAAAACGACTTTTTCAAATGAAGTAACTGGTGCATATGTTGGTGAGATTTAAAAATTTAGGGATAAGTAAGGCGGGATGAAAATTGGGGAGAATATTTTGAGTTTTGAATTTCATGCCAATGCATTTCACAACTTCTCTATCTATTACGGAGTAAAATTTTATATACTCCATATTTTATGTTGTTATTTATATTTATGTATATATTTATATTATATATTTATGTCAATATATGATACTACCTCTGTCCCAAATCTATAGTCCAGTATTCTATTTTGGGATGTTTCAAATTAATTGTCCACTTCTATAAATAGAAAATAATAAGAAGATTAAGTTCTATTATGCCATTAATGTATGTGGATATGATTAAAGGAGAATCAAAAAGTAAGGGTAAAACTGGAAAGTAAACAGAAAGTACAGTACTTTTATGACATTTTCTTAAAGTGTGTGTTTTTTGTCTAGGACAATTAAATTGGAACGGATGGAGTATATGATTAGTGTGTCTTCAAAACCGGATATCCGAAAATTCGGATAGTGATTTTGGCCATCCGAAATCTGAATCCAAAATTTCTAATTATCTGAATATCCGAATTGTATATAAAAATTGCAAAGTACTAATGAAAAACACAAAACACATATGGAATATTATTGATAAAATAGCAAAAAACAGACCAATCCTTTATTAATCAAACACAGAATCGAGTCCCAAGATTACAATCAAGTGCCAAAATTGAAAGCATATACAATAATCGATGTAATATAATCAAACATAAGCAATCATCTCCAAAATACAATGGAGATGATAGTGATAATAGTGTTTTGAGAATAACAGTAGTTGAAGATATGATTGAGAAGATGATGAGAGGAAGCAGATGATGTGTAAATTTTAATAACCACTATCCATAAAAATAACCACCCCCAAGTATACTACTCCTTTATGTACAAAAACATTCTTATTGACATCCCGGCAACTCTTAGGGTTACATAAATATAAATATTTATTAATAATGATTGTATTTAATAATGATCAAAAATATTTAAGTATTAACTTTGCAAAGTATCATCTCAAAGTAATACACATAATGAAACATATGTACAAAAATACAAAATATTTAAACTAATTGAATATCATAATACAATACATATATATCAGGAAAATAAACAAAATTAAAAAATAAGAAAAAAAACTATCTATATATTATATTAGCTATAGTTTATACTTTTTAATAAAATAATATTGTAAAAGAAGTTCTACACAAATTTTATTGACTTGACATACATACGCACATGATTGACTTAAACATAAAAATCAACTTGAAATGGCTACAGTTCAAAAATTTAGAGTGAAAAACATTAGAAAAAAATATTAATTAGAGATTTAGTTATGATTTAAAATTCGTGTAAGCATAATTCTACTTGAATTGAAAAGATAAGATATCTTATCAATTCATGTATCGTACATGTAAACACTAATATTAATAACTTAATTTAGTTTTTTAATATTGTATAAATTGAATTCGGATTGATATTCGATTAACCAAATTCAAATTTTTTAAAAATCGAACCAAAACATAAAATTCAATTTTGGTTTCAAATAAAACATTTAACACCCCTACTCGTAGCCTTTGATTATTCATCCACATGATAATTTTATAACTATTTACGATAACTAATTTCGTGCATCTAAAAAAATTGTTGTACGATAGAATTAGAACGATTTTAAACAATTAAATTGGTACATCTAAAAAAAAAACTATTGGACAATAAAATTGATTGTATATGCAAAAATTATGTTAAATCATTTTTAACAATTATCAATTTTTTTTTACAAAATTAATACATCATATATATTTTCGAAGATTTTTATAATTTTTGTTAGAGTATTTATTTATATCTTTTACATATTTATTATATAAAATTTTTTTGTGGACGATCATCAATGTACGCATTTAAAATATAAAAGTATTGAGTGAATAATTTTTCACAATAATGCGAAAGCTCGGTCTCTCACTGTTAATTAATAATAGAGTTAATTAGAATTCAATATAAGGCTGTCATATTTGCCACTTTTTATCGATTATCTTTCTAAATAATTTTCATCTCGTCTTCCTAAACTTTGTGAAACCCTAATTTCTTACATCTGCCATCGATTCTCTCCTAGATCTCTGTGCTGACGGTTTGTAGCTTTTCTGCAGCCTACATCTCCGACCACCGGCATCTCGCTGGTGGTTCAGATTACTTGCTTCCCGTTTGAATAAGGTACATCCACCTCTTTTCTTTTTCCCAACAACGGTACAATCTGGATCTTTTTCTCCGACCTCTTTTTCAGCAACCACGCTGCGAATCATTATTTTCTTGCACAGGTTATGGGGATTTTTGGGTTTCGGGGTTTTTGGTTGGGTTTTACGGTTCGTTTGGGTTTGGGTGACATTCGGCTTTTCGTCCTCTCCTGCTGGTTGCCAATCTCTTCTCATTAGCGGTTGTAGGCGACGAGTTTCTAGCGAAACTCTACAACCCGTTTTGGTGGATCTCGGGTGTGGTAGCGGTTTGGGTTTGATTTGGCCGGTGGTGGTTTGTACGTGTGTTATGTGTTGAAGTTCGGCGAATTTCGACAGTCTGGCAGCTGCTAGTGGCTACTTGGGTACATCTGCGGCGACCTTAAGTGGTTGCTAGCAGATGATGGCGGTTCTTGGGTGGCGACAAATAGAGGTCAGTGGTTGTTGCTAGTGGTGGTTGAATGTTGCTGGCGATCGCCGGCTGATGCTGGTGGCTGCTGGTGGAAGCTAACTGTTGTTGGCCGACTGCTTGAATCTATGATTGTTTTGTGATGACCCGAGAATTTCCGACCAAATTAAAACTTAAACCTTATATGAATTCGACAAGATAAGCAAAGTCTGTATGTTGAGTCTCAAAAATTTTGAAACAGTTTACATGAATGCATTTACCTTCGACTAGTTCCGACGATTCATGAACCTGTAATCGTAAATAGAAATGTATATATAGATAATTACACCTTTAAGTAATTATATATTATAAATTAAATATATTAAAGAACTATTATGTAATTATGACATAAAAACTTAAACTTGATAATTAAAAATGTTTATTTTAAGTAGATTAAATTTACATGATTTATCAATGTTAACAAAGTAATAAATATTATACTTTGTGATTATTTGATTCGATATATATAATTAATATATTCATCTACTTGATAATTAAAACACTATTATATATCTATATTAGTTGAAATATATATGTACATCTGATTGCCATACATAATTATTGATTGTATGTAGATTGTAATATATTAAAATGTATAAATACTAAATATTCGATATGTGTTGTCATATAATATACATTATAAAATTTGTAAATATTACATAATTAATAATATGTAGGAGTAATATATTAAATGTAATTACAAGTTAAAAAATATAGTTGTCATGTTAATATTATTATTACTTTCATTAGAATTAGCAATATTAATATTAATGTTAAAAATCAGTAATATTAATAATATTATTTTCAATACATAACATATAAATATAAAAATTGATACATGTAGCTTGTTATATTTAAATCATTACTTGTATTATTATTGTTATCATTTTATAATTTTTATTATAATTATCATTATTTATGATTATTAGTATTATTATTAGTAATAATGATATTTTCATCATTATCATAAATTCTATTATAAATATTATTACATTTAGTATTTTTATTATTATTAAAACAATTATAAATATAAATTATTGATTATCGATGGTAATTACCTTTTAGATCATTTGAATGAGATGCCAATCCAAATATCACTCACTATCAACTTTTAAATCCTTGTTTCTTGCTAGATATGGATATATATATATATATATATATATATATATATATATATATATATATATATATATATATATATATATATATATATATATATATATATATATAAACAAATAAGTAACAGATATATGTTTGTATATATCGAATTACATAAAGATGCATTAGGTGAATCTCTTACATGTCTCCATCCCTTTTCTACTTTCTTTCTTATTTTTCTTTTGCTTACGAAACCTCATGTCTACCACTTGAACTAAATTCCAATCAAGTGTACTGCTTCAAGGATTCTATCAATCTTTTTATCATTGTGTATATATGACCCATCTCAGCTATTATTGGAATGAAAAACAGAATTTTTTTTTATTTCACAGCTCGATATTTCTGTCTCTAAACCCAAATTGCAACTTCTTGAATTCGAAAATTTTTGCAAATTGTGTAAATGCAGTTAGGTTAGTAATTATTCGTTTAAACTGTATCCAAAATCTCAAAACCCAATTCTTCATATCGATGGCGAATTGATGAGTCAAAGTTTGCAAATAAAAAGTCAACAGATTTGTTCTTGGTAAAAACTCGAGTTTATTTTGATATCTAAAGTTCAATTGATGATTTTAATAGTTTCCAGTGATGATTTTAAACATGTTTCATTTTATAATTATATTGTAAATCGTTCTTGAAATCGAAATCCAATTTTTTTTTCTTTTTTTGTATTATGAACAGCGAACAAGCTGTTATTTTTTTTTAAATATTTTTTTTAGCAATTCATCAAAGATACATGTTTCTGTGATAATTAATAAAGTCTAAAACTAATTTGGAAACTTATAATGACATGAGTATGGTTCTTGATCGACTACGGGTTAGAGAAGAAGGAGTGGAAATGGTATATATACAGAAACGGTTTAAACAATTTTCGATTGGGGTCTATAACAGAAAAACTAATTTGGACGGACGATTTAAGGAGTGATTGGGTGAACAAGGGGATCAAGGGTTCGAGCCCCATAGTGGCCTATTCTTTTTACATTCTTAATTTGAAGGTAGTATACTAACATATGCTTTTTATTATTTTTATTATTAATTATTATTAATATTGTTGTTAATATTATTTATTGTTACCATTATTATGACAGTTATTATTAATCCTAAAAAAAATTAGAAGTATGATTAAGGTTAGTAAATATTATTAAGGAATATAGTTATAATCATACTTATGAGTATTAAAGATATTATTATTATTATTGTTAATATTATAACATTACTCTTATTATTATCATTTTAGTTATTATTAAGTAATATCGTTATGAACTAAAAGTATTATTATTATTGATACAAAATATAACTATTATTATTATTACGAAAATGATTATTATTATTATTGTCCCTACGAAGGTAACACAAACTATTATTATTATTATCATTGATATTAGTATTAGTATCATTGTAGAATTATTATTATTATTAACAAAAATATTATTATAAAGATTATCATTAGTAATATGGTTGCTATAGTTATTATTATTATTAAATATTAGGTATTGTTATCAAAAGTATTATCTTTAATATCATTAAACTTTTTATTAAAAACTACTGTTGTTATCATTATACGATTTATTATTAAAACAATTATTAATATTATCATTAATAAGATCATTACTACTATTATCACCATCATTATTATTATCATAAGTATCATTACTAGTATTATGACAAATATATATTTTTACATAAAAAATACATTACACTAATACTAATAATACATATCACTATTTTTTTCCCATTAAAATGAAAGTAAATAAACTATATATAAAATGAAACAACTAATATATAAATATATGTTGTCATCATATATAAACCCTAATATAAATTTTTATTATTAACATTTGTATATGGATATTTACATAAATAACAAATTAGGTATCTTATTATAATATTAACCAAATATATATTAATATAACTATATTAATATTTTTATACAAAATGGATACATTTAATTAAATAATGAAGTATATATATAAGTTATTAATATAAAAATTACATCACTAATAATATATATATATATATATATATATTTTTTCGATTACGATTATATATATATTAATGAATACACAAATGATATAGGTTCGTGAATCCGAGGCCAACCCTGCATTGTTCAGTTGTTTATTGTCGTCATATGTATTTTTACTACAAAATACATTAGGTGAGTTTTCATTTGCCTTTTTACCCTTTACATTTTTGGGCTGAGAATACATGCACAACTTTTATAACTGTTTTACGAAATAGACACGAGTAATTGAAACTACATTATATGGTTGAATTATCGAAATCGAATATGCCCCTTTTATTAAGTCTGGTAATCTAAGAATTAGGGAACAGACACCCTAATTGACGCGAACTCTAAAGATAGATCTATCGGGCCTAACAAGCCCCATCCAAAGTACCGGATACTTTAGTACTTCGAAATTTATATCATGTCCGAAGGAAGATCCCGGAATGATGGGGATATTCTTATATGCATATTGTGAATGTCGGTTACCAGGTGTTCAATCCATATGAATGATATTTTTGTCTCTATGCATGGGACGTATGTTTATGAGAAATGGAAATATGAAATCTTGTGGTCTAATAAAATTATGAAATGATTATTTATGTTAAACTAATGAACTCACCAACCTTTTAGTTGACACTTGAAAACATGTTTATTCTCAGGTATGAAAGAAGTCTTCCGCTGTGCAATTGCTCATTTTAAAGATATTACTTGGAGTCATTCATGACATATTTCAAAAGACGTTGCATTTGAGTCGTTGAGTTCATCAAGATTATTATTAAGTCAATTATAGTTAGATATATTATAAAATGGTATGCACGCCGTCAACTTTCGATGTAATGAAAGATTGTCTTTTCAAAAAACGAATGCAATGTTTGTAAAATGTATCATATAGAGGTCAAGTACCTCGCGATGTAATCAACTGTTGTGAATCGTTTATAATCGACATGGACTTCGTCCGGATGGATTAGGACGGGTCTTGACAGTTGGTATCAGAGCGGTGGTTTTAGCGAACCAGGTCTTGCATTAGTGTGTCTAACTAGTAGTTGTTTACATGCATTAGTGAGTCTGGACTTCGACCGTATCTGCATGTCAAAAGTTTTGCTTATCATTGCGTGTCGAAAATTTCCTGCTTATCTTTCTCAGAGAATCACTTGCTTATCATCCTTAGTCTAGACACATCTTATTGCTTTGATTGCATGATTAGTGTATAGACAAAATTCATATCTTAGCATATCTGTTAATTCACATCTTAGCGTATCTGTTATTGTTACCTTTGCCTGACAGCTTCCGTAGATTTCTCCGTAATTTATGGGATTTTAGTATTATATATGCATATGTAAATTATGTATTGCAGGGTACTAATCTACATCCTATAATCTATTTCTTATCAAAAATCCTTCATCTGATCGTACGAGATGAATCCCTTAACCAGTTCGAATTTCTCGGATTCCGACAGCTATTCCGATATGGATTCCCACTTCAACTCTGAAAGCAGCGTCACCAGAATGAATCAATCAATCAGCCATCCCCAATTCATCTGATGGGTTCGTAGTCGACTTAATCAATGGAGACGAGAATAAGGCGATCCTTTCCATCAACCAAATTCACCTCTTGACGAAAAACCTGAAGCATTTACCGACGAACCTATTTGTAATGCCATCTTCTCTCTCATTTCCAGAGTATCTCGTCATGATTATATATTATCTCAAATTCTAAACCTTATTCACTCGCTCGTTCCTACCGACAATCATCCCGGAATAATGGAAGAAGTCAACGAACTTCGCGCTCGAATAATCAATTCGGAGAATATGGTGCAAAATGTACCAGCTTCAGCAACATCACCGGCACCAACAGTACCATCAATAACAGCACCAGTACCATCAACAATCCATGCTTCAATATCATCATCTTTACTTTGAGTATGATCTTCGTTCTACGTATCGTTCTACCTCATTTATCTTCGTTCGACATGGCGAATATGTAATCTCTAAAGTTTTAGAGATTATTTATTCTAGTTCCAACCGAAAAGCAAATGAGTTTAATATCATATTAACTCATTAAATCCATGAATACATCTGAAGAAAATATATATGTATATATGTTTTCATAAAGATTGTAATTAAAAATTCTCTTGTACAAACTGTTAATGGTGAAAATATTTTTAACGGGTAGGTAATACCCGAGGAATATTTAAATTTCACATTAATAAGTTACATTGTACGTTCTTCGAATCTGTTTCAACAGTCATATACTATCCTACTTACATCCACCGATATACAAATCCGTTCACCACATAATAACCATATTCATCCAATTTCATATTTGGATTTTGATTTATCAGAATCCAAAAAGTGGCATAATGAAGAAAACATTTGACAAAATAAAATTTGTTAGAAACAAACAAATGAACTATGAGAAATTTTGTTAAGAATCTACGCTAACTGTTCCTAGCTAATTGTTCCTAGCTAACTGATTACATTTTATTTATCGCAATTTAATTATCGCAATTTACATTCTCGCAATTTTATTTATCGTCATTTAATTTCTGTTATTTACTTTACGCACTTTATTTATCGTCATTTAAATTTCTGTTATTTATTTTTACGCACTTTAAATATCGGGACACGTATACAAGGTTTTGACACATCATATCGACACATCTATATATATTATTTGGAATCA
This sequence comes from Rutidosis leptorrhynchoides, assembly GCF_046630445.1. Classification (NCBI taxonomy): domain Eukaryota; kingdom Viridiplantae; phylum Streptophyta; class Magnoliopsida; order Asterales; family Asteraceae; genus Rutidosis; species Rutidosis leptorrhynchoides. Next base: position 459,093,796 of record NC_092337.1, on the reverse strand, counting down.
CCATAGACACTCTATATGCAGTAATGATCGAGTTCTCTATACAGGGTTGAGGTTGATTCTCAAATAACATATATACTTTGAGTTGTGATTGAGTCTGAGACATGTACACGGGTCACGATATGAATTAATTAATTCGAATATTATATATTAAACTATGTATGAATTATTAGACTGTTAACTGTGGACTATCGACTGTGGACTGCCAACATTGGACAATTAAAATGAATTAAAATACTGATTATAACATATGAAACTAAACAATTCTTCAAGTTTGCCACTTGATTTCATCTTAAACCTCATTTGTATGTTGACAATTCTAATCTGTGTTCAAACCTTTCATGATTCTTAAAAACACCTCAATTGAAAGGATGAACCAACCGCACTTCATCTATGGAAGAAAAGATTGACGCATATAGTTATGCACCTGAAAACTCCCGGACCCCTAAGTAAAAGTTTAACACGTGTCCGTGTTAGCTCCTTTGGCATTATTATTACCGAAAATGACATTGCAACTCTTTTTCAAATTAGACAATTTTGTCACAGCTTCAACAAGTCAACTTCGACCTTTCACTCGGATTAGCTTATTATAACCCTGATATATAAGTTGTCTTTCATCATCGATACTGGAAAACCGTTTATATCTTACCACATTAGCAGTAAATATACCAACAACTCCGTTGATCTCTGACTTTTCGAAAAATCACTATATTCAATGAAACCCTTTCATTTACTCATTTACATCTTATAACAAGAATTACTATACCAATCATCGGGAATTATCAATCAGTATTTTGAAATCTCGCAGCATGTCTACATCAATAGTTATATGTATACATATAACAATTATCTCCTAGAATTACAATCTTCAATTCTGAAATTTTGTAAAGGCACCCAGCTTACGAATCAATACATTGAACTTTGAAAAAGCTGAATGAAGTAGCAGAAACTGTAGGCAACCGTAAACGACCTTAGTCATCGGAAGTTTGATGATAAAGAATAATATATTGGAAAAGCTCAGAAACGTTGGAAACGGAAAACGGATAGAGTTAACCATGAAGGAGACCAAGGACAAATGCAAGGACCATACCCTGTATTCAAAGAATTCAGATAATTCTGGATCTGTTGAAATCTTTAGAGAATATCTTGCTCCGAAATCATGTTAAAATCTTGCGGAAAATCTTTCACCATCAACCATCGAACTTAGAAATTCCAAAATATCATCATCAATATCTTCGATATTTCTGAGGATATTTTCATAAATATTCTCGTCCAAAATTATATACCTCTCCGTGCTTCCTGTGTATCATTATATTGGAAACATTCAATAGTACCAAAAAGCAGATTATGCGAAACTATGAAGAAAGCCATGGACAAATCACAAAGAATAAGTTTGACTTCAAAGAATCCAAATGATTCAATGTCTGCTAAAGTCTTTAGTGAATATCTTGATCCTTACTCTAAACCCTTGGGGATAATAGTTTCCATCATCCTCTGATCTTAGATATTCAAAGATATTATCGTATCATTCATTATAAATATCCTCCATATTTCTGAAGATATTTTCATAACTATTCTTATCTGAAATCATTAATCTCTTCGTGCTATCCGTGTTACATCATATAGAAACTGTTAGTTTCTATATTATGTAAACTTTCGAGCTTAAAATATGAATGTTATTGAAGTAATGTTGGGAACTGATGCATGAGTTAGTATAATATAATGACACTTGATCAACGTGATTATATTACAGTAAGTCATGCTAAGTTTCTAATGGGATGTGATGATTCACATATCCTAACGTCATCACGTGCCATGTTACATAACTTTTTCATTATGCTTAACTTCTGAACATATCAAGAAAGTATTTTCTTGATAGTTCTATTCTCAGTGATTCTGGTAATTTGATAAATCAAATCGTGCTAATACATTAGTTCTTATTTGGAACACGATGTTTATTCGAAATTCCATACTTACGAATTCTGGACCGTTACTCGCTTTACTAGAAGCCGGAAGGATAATAAAAAGGCAAAGAGCTCCAAAATATAAGAGAAAATATAAAGCCCAAAAACAACACCGAAATTACAAACCGTGGATATTAGTGCGTATAGCAATATAAAGACACGGGAGGATTATAAATACAATAATCCCTAAAGCATAGTAGAAATAAACGGATTCCTCCAGTGGAAGTTGGAAAAGGAGAATGATGGTTGCGATAATTAGGATAAGGACAAGGATCAGAACTGGATTAAGCATTTTCACGATCTTTTGAATTTGGGAATTGAGTATTGAAGTAGTGAAAATTAATGGAACGGAAAAGGTAAAATTTATAGTGAAAATATCAGACAGAGTAATCGAGGCAGATCACCATATTTAATTACAGAGATCTTAATTTCCTTATTCGCCGAAGAATCAAATCTTTTAGATTTCAAAGATTTTCTTTAAATCCCTTGAATTCCGGAATCCAACCCTGACTACGTCAAAAGTTAAGATGCACCTCATTTTTTTTTAAATTCAACCAAGGCAACGTCAAAAGTTAAAACGAAACTTCATTTATTCATATTCACTCTTTTGTGATAGCTTCGTTCGTGCTCTTCGAATAATCAAATTATTTTATCTGTATTATTCAATAATGATAAAACTCTATTTATTAAACTCATATTCATCTTGAAAACATTTTTATTGTTAACCATGACAACCTCACTCAAATTTCAGGACGAAATTTCTTTAACGGGTAGGTACTGTGATGACCCGGGAATTTCCGACCAAATTAAAACTTAAACCTTATATGAATTCGACAAGATAAGCAAAGTCTGTATGTTGAGTCTCAAAAATTTTGAAACAGTTTACATGAATGCATTTACCTTCGACTAGTTCCGACGATTCATGAACCTATAATCGTAAATAGAAATGTATATATAGATAATTACACCTGTAAGTAATTATATATTATAAATTAAATATATTAAAGAACTATTATATAATTATGACATAAAAACTTAAACTTGATAATTAAAAATGTTTATTTTAAGTAGATTGAATTTACATGATTTATCAATGTTAACAAAGTAATAAATATTATACTTTGTGATTATTTGATTCGATATATATAATTAATATATTCATCTACTTGATAATTAAAACACTATTATATATCTATATTAGTTGAAATATATATGTACATCTGATTTCCATACATAATTATTGATTGTATGTAGATTGTAATATATTAAAATGTATAAATATTAAATATTCGATATGTGTTGTCATATAATATACATTATAATATTTGTAAATATTACATAATTAATAATATGTAGGAGTAATATATTAAATGTAATTACAAGTTAAAAAATATAGTTGTCATATTAATATTATTATTACTTTCATTAGAATTAGCAATATTAATATTAATGTTAAAAATCAGTAATATTAATAACATTATTTTCAATACATAACATATAAATATAAAAATTGATACATGTAGCTTGTTATATTTAAATCATTACTTGTATTATTATTGTTATCATTTTATAATTTTTATTATAATTATCATTATTTATGATTATTAGTATTATTATTAGTAATAATGATATTATCATCATTATCATAAATTCTATTATGAATATTATTACATTTAGTATTTTTATTATTATTAAAACAATTATAAATATAAATTATTGATTATCGATGGTAATTACCTTTTAGATCATTTCAATGAGATGCCAATCCAAATATCACTCACTATCAACTTTTAAATCCTTGTTTCTTGCTAGATATGGATATATATATATATATATATATATATATATATATATATATATATATATATATATATATATATATATATATATATATATATATATATATATATATATATAAACAAATAAGTAACAGATATATGTTTGTATATATCGAATTACATAAAGATGCATTAGGTGAATCTCTTACATGTCTCCATCCCTTTTCTACTTTCTTTCTTATTTTTCTTTTGCTTACGAAACCTCATGTCTACCACTTGAACTAAATTCCAATCGAGTGTACTGCTTCAAGGATTCTATCAATCTTTTTATCATTGTGTATATATGACCCATCTCAGCTATTATTGGAATGAAAAACAGAATTTTTTTTTATTTCACAACTCGATATTTCTGTCTCTAAACCCAAATTGCAACTTCTTGAATTCGAAAATTTTTGCAAATTGTGTAAATGCAGTTAGGTTAGTAATTGTTCGTTTAAACTGTATCCAAAATCTCAAAACCCAATTCTTCATATCGATGGCGAATTGATGAGTCAAAGTTTGCAAATAAAAAGTCAACATATTTGTTCTTGGTAAAAATTCGAGTTTATTTTGATATCTAAAGTTCAATTGATGATTTTAATAGTTTCCAGTGATGATTTTAAACATGTTTCATTTTATAATTATATTGTAAATCGTTCTTGAAATCGAAATCCAATTTTTTTTTCTTCTTTTGTATTACGAACAGCGAACAAGCTGTTATTTTATTTTTTTAATTTTATTTTCAGCAATTCATCAAAGATACATGTTTCTGTGATAATTAATAAAGTCTAAAACTAATTTGGAAACTTATAATGACATGAGTATGGTTCTTGATCGACTACGGGTTAGAGAAGAAGGAGAGGAAATGGTATATATATAGAAACTGTTTAAACAATTTTCGATTGGGGTCTATAACAGAAAAACTAATTTGGACGGACGGTTTAAGGAGTGATTGAGTGAACAAGGGGATCAAGGGTTTGAGCCCCATAGTGGCCTATTCTTTTTACATTCTTAATTTGAAGGTAGTATACTAACATATGCTTTTTATTATTATTATTATTAATTATTATTAATATTGTTGTTAATATTATTTATTGTTACCATTATTATGACAGTTATTATTAATCCTAAAAAAAATTAGAAGTATGATTAAGGTTATAGTAAATATTATTAAGGAATATAGTTATACTCATACTTATGAGTATTAAAGATATTATTATTATTATTGTTAATATTATAACATTACTCTTATTATTATCATTTTAGTTATTATTAAGTAATATCGTTATGAACTAAAAGTATTATTATTATTGATACAAAATATAACTATTATTATTATTACGAATATGATTATTATTATTATTGTCCCTACGAAGGTAACACAAACTATTATTATTATTATCATTGATATTAGTATTAGTATCATTGTAGAATTATTATTATTATTAACAAAAATATTATTATAAAGATTATCATTAGTAATATGGTTGTTATAGTTATTATTATTATTAAATATTAGGTATTGTTATCAAAAGTATTATCTTTAATATCATTAAACTTTTTATTAAAAACTACTGTTATTATCATTATACGATTTATTATTAAAACAATTATTAATATTATCATTAATAAGATCATTACTACTATTATCACCATCATTATAATTATTATCATAAGTATCATTACTAGTATTATGACAAATATATATTTTTACATAAAAAATACATTACACTAATACTAATAATACATATCACTATTTTTTTTTCGTTAAAATGAAAGTAAATAAACTATATATAAAATGAAACAACTAATATATAAATATATGTTGTCATCATATATAAACCCTAATATAAATTTTTATTATTAACATTTGTATATGGATATTCACATAAATAACAAATTAGGTATCTTATTATAATATTAACCAAATATATATTAATATAACTATATTAATATTTTTATACAAAATGGATACATTTAATTAAATAATGAAGTATATATATAAGTTATTAATATAAAAATTACATCACTAATAATAATATATATATATTTTTTCGATTACGATTATATATATATTAATGAATACACAAATGATATAGGTTCGTGAATCCGAGGCCAACCCTGCATTGTTCAGTTGTTTATTGTCGTCATATGTATTTTTACTACAAAATACATTAGGTGAGTTTTCATTTGCCTTTTTACCCTTTACATTTTTGGGCTGAGAATACATGCGCAACTTTTATAACTGTTTTACGAAATAGACACGAGTAATTGAAACTACATTATATGGTTGAATTATCGAAATCGAATATGCCGCTTTTATTAAGTCTGGTAATCTAAGAATTAGGGAACAGACACCCTAATTGACGCGAACTCTAAAGATAGATCTATCGGGCCCAACAAGCCCCATCCAAAGTACCGGATGCTAGTACTTCGAAATTTATATCATGTCCTAAGGAGGATCCCGGAATGATGGGGATATTTTTATATGCATATTGTGAATGTCGGTTACCAGGTGTTCAATCCATATGAATGATATTTTTGTCTCTACACATGGGACGTATGTTTATGAGAAATGGAAATATGAAATCTTGTGGTCTATTAAAATTATGAAATGATTATTTATGTTAAACTAATGAACTCACCAACCTTTTAGTTGATACTTGAAAACATGTTTATTCTCAGGTATGAAAGAAGTCTTCCGCTGTGCAATTGCTCATTTTAAAGATATTACTTGGAGTCATTCATGACATATTTCAAAAGACGTTGCATTCGAGTCGTTGAGTTCATCAAGATTATTATTAAGTTAATTATAGTTAGATATATTATAAAATGGTATGCACGCCGTCAACTTTCGATGTAATGAAAGATTGTCTTTTCAAAAACGAATGCAATTTTTGTAAAATGTATCATATAGAGGTCAAGTACCTCGCGATGTAATCAACTGTTGTGAATCGTTTATAATCGACATGGACTTCGTCCGGATGGATTAGGACGGGTCTTGACATGTTTGAATCTGAGCGGTTTGTAAATGTCCTTAGAAAACTTGGTGAAGATGACTGGTTCTTATTTGGTTTGAATTTGCATTTGGTACTGTTCTGTTGCGGCTTGTTCTGATCTTTCATTCCATTTTTCCGGCGTTGCTGACTTTGTTGACTTTGGTAAATAGGCCTCGGGTTTGGTGTTTTTTGGGTTGCTCGGTGTTTGGTTTGGATCGACAGTTATTGAGGAATGAAGATGCGGGGTTGGATACAGGGTCGAGTTTATGTGTATGTTTTAGGCTTTGGTTTGGTGGTTTATATATCTTATACATTTCAATTGTAATTCCTAATGCTTGTTCTATAGTTGTCGTTCATATTGTTTATAATGAATCGAGTGAGTGTCATTGAGTTTTTGTCGTCTCGTGACAATGTATTCCCACAACAGATCGTTATGATCTGCTCATTGTTGTTCTACTATAACATTGGTTCTATTATATATATATACATATTATATTACTCTCTCGCTCATATATTAATAGTTCACAGACAAAAAATACACAGTTTAAAGAAATGTCATAAAAGTACTCTATTTTATGTTTACTTTCAAATTTTATCCTTACCTTTTATTTCTCCTTTAATCATATTCACATAGAACTTAAGTTTATTATTTTTTTTTCTATTTATAGAAGTGAATTATTAATTTGAGAAGAAATTTCAAAATGAAATACCGAACTAAATGAATAATATTTTTGCCAAAAAAAATATATTTGCCACTTTGACTTCATTAATTTTTTTTTTCCACATTTTCTTGGCGTGCTATTTTCCCCCTCACTTCATCAAAAATTTCTGTGGATATACTCTCTGAATCAAAAAGTTTCAGCCCATCCCAACCCTTGATTAACCCTAGCCATCAATTTATAGAACAAACAACTGAATTATCGTTCAGGAATTAAAAACACACCTACGTTCTTCTCTCATACACAGTTTTGCCCTAAAATTATCACATAATCCGATTCAGTTTCTGGAAGTTCTCTTGTAACTGGATGCTTATACCAACTTAAGGTCTATTAAATCCTGATTTTTTTTAGCCGTCCCGCAAATTATGGCCCGTTAAAAAATCGAAATTGATTGATTCAAATTTGAAATTGATAAAATTGTTATATATGGATGATGATGGCATCATAATGTTCATACGCATATTGGTTTTGGCCAAGGAATTGTTCTTTTTGATGATCGTTCTTCTTTTGAAAGGTAATTTAAAGTTTGTTATAGGTTCACGAATGTAGCTGTTTAGTTTTTTTTTTTTCACGATAAATAAATTAATGAATAATTGCTTATGTTAACTTTATTTGTAGAAATAAATAACTAAATCAAAAATCAATGTGGAGTCTGTAATTGTTGATGGTGATAGGATGAAATACTTATTTCTATGTCGTTTTTTAATAGTTTGTTATTGGGTAAAATTTACTTTAATTCACAATGTCTCGACCTAATATGTGGGATTTGAACATTTGACCAGAGAAGTGTACTAAGGATCTAAACATCATTTGGGAAGTCTCAAAAATGCATAATGTCGTTCCCTATGTAAAGTGAGATACATGTTCATGAACTATGCCATTTAGTATACTCATAAATGGTATCAGTAAAGAGACAAATGGATGGATTTATTAAAGGATAAATAGATCACTGCAACTTGGAGTGGATACAGAACCGCTGGTTTACCCGGCTTTGTTTTCTTTATCTATACTCTGCCATACAACGTGTTATAGGAAGCCAAGTCTATTTTACACAGATGGCTTTTGCTTGCATTTGGTATTATATTTAACCTATTGGAATGAGCCCTTTGTTAGATGACGTTAGAGCTTATCTGAAATGCATTACATACTTGTATTTTTTCTTTTAATAATGCAGAACTATCACCCATAGCTAAAGATGAAGAGTTGGCCAAAATTATGCTGAGCACTTAAGGTACATATCTCATTCTTGTTTTTCATCTCTAATTGTGTTTAAAAGTTTGTGTTGTTGTTAATTCGTTTTCTATATATGATAGGATATTTTAAAAGATAGGAAGGTTTTTGTGTTTTATGTAATATAGAAGCTGTTAGGTGTTTATGGCTTCAAATTCAAGTAAGATAATATGTGTGGAATGTGGATACTTATGATTTGCTATGTGTTTGTTGTTAACAGGTTGCGTTTCCTTTTTTGACTTAAAATCGAATCTGTTGTGGTTGTTTATTCTTGCGCAAGGTAATGTATGCTCTTATGTAGGATGTTGTTTGCTGTTATTTTTATGTTGTGATGGTTATTTTTAAGATAGTTTGTATGTTTGTTTGTGTTGCTTTCTTATTTATTCTATTTTGTTGCATATGTTGTTGTACATTTCTGTTGCATTTGTGGCACAATAGTCTTTCATAGTATAATGTTGACGAGAAAGATACAAAGAAAAGGTAATTGTGGTGGTAATGTTTGTGAACAATCGGGTACTCATAATTCCAATTTGATTGGGCGGTTCCTTTATGAACAATTTAAGTTGAATTCTAAGTTAAATGTATATCTGCTACTCTACTTACTCATCATATCGGTTCATATTTCAGATCCCAGATAACAATAGCAACATCAATAGTGTATTGCCACCAGTTTTATATAAGGTGGTCTCATGGGAAGAAAAAATGGTAGGTAAGTTTGGTTATTTATCTTTTCTTTTTATGTCCCAGATAGTTTATTTTTTGTTGTATTTACCCCCCGTGAAGTTTTTCACCTCATCGCTCTCTAAAAGAAACTCCTACACTAAGTAACTTATAGCGTACATTATTAAGTACTACAAGTATAAACTTGCATACTTCAATACAGGTGGTGAAAGTTTAAGTGTTATTGAGCCGTGTTAGTTTAAGTGTTATAAACTGAAAGTTGCATATTGATCAACAACCTAACCACATAATAGATACATACTTTAAGTGTATTAGTTCACAGCCGCTTAACATATTTATGATTTGGGTTGTAGTTGTGTTATTGAGGTATTTTTTGTTTTTTTTTTTTTTTAGCAATTTTCGAATAGATATGATCGAGATAACTACTTTATTCAGTTGACTTTTAGGCTATTTATATTGTAAAAATGGGTGGGTTTGTTAGGTTGTGTAACAAAGTATAACAATCAACCTTAGGCTTGATTATATGTTTACTTCAGCACGAAAATACCGGAAAGCCATGGCCCATGGGTGAGCGGGTATGTAACAGAAAAGATTTCTAACTATATAATATCAACTCCATTGTAACTAATTACATTATGTATAATGCTAGCGAGTTTGATATTGCTATACAAATGCCGAGAAGGTTTTAGAAGCTTATTAATTATGTCAAGAACATATATGAAAGTTCTCTAGCCATTGTCACTTGGAAATTTTTACTGATAGTTATATAAAGATTGTATGTTCATAATTTTTAATTGCATACTTGTGTTGTCACACGGATAGATCACCCAAACAACCTATTTAATTCTCTAAAAGAACTGAAGGAAAAAAGAGGGTAAAATACTATAACGACTCTCTCACAAACTTGCTAGCAGCTATAATGTAAGCCCAATCTGATCTAATAACTAGCAATTGTATCTACTCTTTTATGTAATTATGAATATACTGATTTGTGGGTTGGTGGTAATATGAGCAGAGCTATAGGATGGGTGCAATGTAAAAGGCTATTTTACTGGACAATTGGGAATGGGCTGCAGAATACAGTTGGAGATTCGCGTTGTATTTTGTTAAATATAATGGCAAACTCAATCGATTCAAGAGAACTATGCTATTTGATTCAAGAATTTACTGATTGCCGCTTAGAAGATTAAGAATCTTATAAGTTATTTGTACTCTAATCATCTATTCAGTCATGGTTGAATACTAGATATACATATTATAGATAGTTTGACATTTTGTATGAACCAATGCAGTGTTAGAAATTTGTTATGTTCCATTTATGCAATATGGAAGTCTGTTTTGTTGTAGTTTTTAATATATAAATGTGAAGATTTTTGACGCTTGAAAAAATAATTATATGATATTTCAAAGACGTTGGCTTTTGATGCTTTTAACCGTCAGAAAGTTGGTCTTTTTGACACTTCTTCACTTTTTAGTGTTTGTGACGCTAGCGTTGAAAGGTATTAATATTAATATTGTTACTATTGAAAGTGTCAAAGAAATGCTAAAGTTTTTTTACGCCAGTATTACAACACCATTAGAAGTGTCCTAAAAATATAAAAAAAAAAATAGGACACAAGTATCACATGTCATATTCGCTTCTAATCTAATACGACTAGGATAAATAAATGTCATATGATATTTTATTTCATATGACTTTTATATATGGTGTCCTATTAAATTAACGCATAATTCGACATCAAACGTTAAATGTCTTTTAAAATCCCGTTTAATGGCTATCAATTTAAGTTTCATATGAAATCATATGATAATTAAGACTTCAAAAACTCATCCTTCATATTAAAGAATCAAGTGTCCTAAAAATTTACAATGATTGAACATAAGTATCACTTGTCTTATTATCTTTCGATGTAATACAAATAGGACAAACAAATGTCCTATGATAGTTTATTTTATATGACTTTTTATATAAAGCATCCTATTAAATTAACATATAATGTGACACCAAAACGTTAAATGCCTTATGAAATTTCATTTAATGATTCACAATTAAAGTGTCCTATTAAATCATATGATAGTTAAGACTCAAAAAACTAATCAGTCATATTAAAGAATCTATGTGTCATATTAAACAATCAACGTTCCTAAATGCTTACATTGATATTACTTACATATCAAATGCCTTACTATGTTTCGATGTAATACGACATTCACAAACAAATGTCCTATGATAGTATATTTAATATAACTTTTATATAAGGTGTCCTATTAAATTAACACGTAATGTGACACCAAACCGTTAAATGTCTTATAAAGTCTCATTTAATGAGTCATTATTAAAGTGTCATGTGAAATCATATGATAATTAAGACCCAAAAAAAACTAAAAGTGTACTAATATTTACAATGATACGACATAAGTATGACATGTCCTATTAGCATAAGAAATGATACGACTAGGACAAATAAATGTCCTATGATACTATATTTAATATGACTTTTATATGAGGTGTCCTATTGAATTAACACATAATGCGACACTACAATGTTAAATGTTTTATAAAGTACCATTTTATGATTCACAATTAGAGTGTCATATGAAATCATATGATAATTATGACTATAAAAACTAAAAATGCCCTAAAAATTGACAATGATACGACATAGGTATTACATGTCCTATTAGCTAAATATATAATATAACTTGGACACCCCTATTATAGTTTATTTCATATGACTTTGATATAAAGTGTCATATTAAATTAACACATAATGCGACACTAAACCGTTAAATGTCTTATAAAGTACCATTTGGTCATATGAAATCATATGATAATTATGACCCCAAAAACTAAAAGTGTCCTAAAATTGACAATGATACGACATAAGTATTACATGTCCTATTAGCTAAATATATAATACGACTAGGACAAATAAATGTCATATGATAGTTTATTTCATATGACTTTTATATAAAGTGTCATATTGAATTAACACATAATGGGACACTAAACCGTTAAATGTCTTATAACAAAACATTTGATGATTCACAATTAAAGTGTCCTATGAAATCATATGATAATTATGACCTCAAAAACTAAAAATTTCCTATTAAAGAATTTAAGTGTCCAATTATATCTACTATAATACGACTCACACAAATAAATGTCTTTTAAAGAGTATCTTTCATATGACCGTCATATCATGTGTCCTATTACTCTACCAAATAATAAGACACACACATTTAAATGTCTTATAAAGTCCATTTATACACTACACAATTTAAATGTCCTATTATATCATATTAACTATTATGATAATTAGGACCCCAATAACTAATTCGTCCTCATAACATACATTTATAGGACATATGTACAAAATGTCCTATTATGCTACAATATAATAAGACTCTCGGAAATAAAAGGCCTCTAAACGTATAGGACACTTGTTAGATAAACACATAATGAGACACTAACGAATAAAGGTCTTATAAGCTACTCTATCAGGATCCACTTTCTAAGCGTCATATGAAAATATTTGATAATAGGACACAAAAAATAATGTGTCCCAGAAAAGAGCTCTTTACGACCCCACTCTAAAAGAGTATATCTAATGGGACCCTAAATATCGTCTAGTCCTATCTAAGTAGCTTTCACGACCTTATTTTACTGGGTCCCAGAAAAAAGGTCCTATATTCCCACTTTTGTTGTAGTGAAAAATGTGTTTTGCGGCCATGAATTATTATCGAAACGAAACTATTGTCAAATATATTTTCAGTCAATATGAAATTTTAAAATAGAAACACTTATAAAGTTATGAATTGAGAGATATCAAAAAGTGTCACAAAATAATCGAAGTATTAAACTAAGATGTCACTAAATGTGTAAGGATTTGTGGCTAGTGGGGATATATTAACACCAAAAATATTCTCAATGAACCTAAATAAAGTGTTACATAAAAAGCAAGTATCAAAATGGTATTTAAATATGCATAAGATTTCAAATGCAAAGATAATAATTATCGTAAAATCCAAAAGTTCAAAATTAACCTTTAGAAATAGCAAAACGACTTTTTCGGCGTCAAAACTATTTCAAATGGAAGCAAGCCCTTAGGAAGTCTTTCTCATAACGTCGTTATCTATTCATCGTGCGAAAGTGGGTCCAATTTTCAACCGAAGTTTTTTTAGCATGCTTGCCACATAATTTGGCCCAATTATGTGGCAAACGTAATGTGCTCAAAAATGTGTTTTGTGACCATGAATTATTATTGAAACGAAACTATAGTCAAATATATTTTCATTCAGTATGAAATTATAAAATAGAAACAATTATAGAGTTAGGAATTGAGAGATATCAAAAAGTGTCACAAAATAATCGAACAATTAAACCAAGATGTCACTAAACGTGTAAGGATTTGTGGCTAGTGAGGACATAGTAACCCTAAAAATTTCTCAATGTACCAAAATAAAGTGTTACATAAAAAACAAGTATCAAAAAATTATTTAAATAAGCATAAGAGTTCAAATGCAAAGGTAATAATTATCGTAAAATCTGAAAGTTCAAAATTCACAATTAGAAATAGCAAAATGAATTTTTCGGCGTCAAAACTATTACGAATGGAAGAAAGCCTTCAGGAAGTCTTTCTCATAATTTCGTTATCAATTCATCATGCGAAAGTGGGTCCAATTTTCAACCGAATTTTTTTAGCATGCTTGCCACATAATTAGGCTCAATTTTGTGGCCACCGTAATGTGCTCAAAAATGTGTTTTGCGGTCATGAATTATTATCGAAACGAAACTATAGTCAAATATATTTTCATTCAATATGAAATTTTAAAATAGAAACAATTATAGAGTTATGAATTGAGAGATATCAAAAAATATCACAAAATAATCGAATCATTAAACTAAGATGTCACTAAACGTGTAAGAAATTGTGGCTAGTGGGGATATATTAACCCCAAAAATATTCTCAATTTACCTAAATAAAGTGTTACACAAAAAACAAGTATCAAAATAATATTTAAATATGCATAAGAGTTCAAATGCAAAAGTAATAATTATCGTAAAATTTAAAAGTTCTAAATTCACCATTAGAAATAGCAAATGACTTTTTCGGCGCCAAAACCATTTCGAATGGAAGAAATCCTTCAGGAAGTCTTTTTCATAACGTCGTTATCTATTTATCGTGCGAAAGTGGGTCCAATTTTCAACCGAATTTTTTTTAGCATACTTACCACATAATTTGGCCCAATTATGTAGCCACCGTAATGTGATCAAAAATGTGTCTTGTGACCATTAATTATTATCGAAACGAAACTATAGTCAAATATATTTTCAGTCAATATGAAATTTTAAAATAGAAACAATTATAGAGTTATGAATCATGAAATATCAAAAAGTGTCACAAAATAATCAAACAATTAAAACAAGATGTCACTAAATTTGTAAGGATTTGTGGCTAGTGGGGATATATTAACTCCAAAAATATTCTCAATGTTGCTAATTTAAGTGTTACATAAAAAACATGTATCATAATAATATTTAAATATGCATAAGAATTCAAATGCAAAGGTAATAAGTATCGTAAAATCTATAAGTTCAAAATTCACCTTTAAATATAGCAAAACGACTAGCGTCAAAACTATTTCGAATAGAAGCAACTCTTCAGAAAGTCTTTCTCATAACATCGTTATCTATTCATCGTGGAAAAGTGGGTCTAATTTTTAACCGAAGTATTTTTAGGACACACAAAAATAATGTGTCCCAGAAAAGAGCTCTTTACGACCCCACTCTAAAAGAGTACATCTAATGGGACCCTAAATATCGTCTAGTCCTATCTAAGTAGCTTTTACGACCTTATTTTACTGGGTCCCAGAAAAAAAAAGGTCCTATATTCCCACTTTTGTTGTAGTGAAAAATGTGTTTTGTGTTAATGAATTATTATCGAAACAAAATTATAGTCAAATATATTTTTAGTCAATATGAAATTTTAAAATAGAAACAATTATAGAGTTATGAATTAAGAGATATCAAAAAGTGTCATAAAATAATCGAACCATTAAAACAAGATGTCATTAAATTTGTTAGGATTTGTGGCTAGTGGAGATATATTAACACCAAAAATATTCTCAATGTAGCTAAGTAAAGTGTTACATAAAAAACAAGGATCATAATAATATTTAAATATGCATAAGAGTTCAAATGCAAAGGTAATAATTATCGTAGAATCTATAAGTTCAAAATTCACCTTTAGATATAGCAAAACGACTTTTTCAGCGTCAAAACTATTTCGAATGGAAGCAACCCTCCAGAAAGTCTTTCTCATAACATCGTTACCTATTCATCGTGCGAAATTGGGTCCAATTTTCAACCGAAGTTTTTTTAGCATGTTTGCCACATAATTTGGCCCGATTATGTGGCCAATGTAATGTGCTCAAAAATGTGTTTTGCGGCCATGAATTATTATCGAAACGAAACTATAGTCAAATATATTTTCATTCAATATGAAAATTTAAAATAGAAACAATTATAGAATTATGAATTGAGAGATATCAAAAAGTGTCACAAAATAATCGAACCATTAGACCAAGATGTCACTAAACGGGTAAGGATTTGTGGCAAGTGGGGATATATTAACCCCAAAAATCTTCTCAATGTACCTAAATAAAGTGTTACATAAAAAACAAGTATCAAAATAATATTTAAATATGTATAAGAATTCAAATGCAAAGGTAATAATTATCGTAAAATCTGAAAGTTCAAAATTCACCTTTAGAAATAGCAAAACGACTTTTGCGGCGTCAAAACTATTTCAAATGGAAGCAAGCCTTCAGGAAGTCTTTCTCATAACTTCGTTATCTATTCATCGTACGAAAGTGGGTCCAATTTTCAACCGAAGTTTTTTTAGCATGATTGCCACATAATTTGGCCCGATTATGTGGCCAACGTAATGTGCTCAAAAATGTGTTTTGCGGCCATGAATTATTATTAAAACGAAACTATAGTCAAAAATATTTTTATTCAATATGAAATTTTAGAATAGAAACAATTATAGAGTTATGAATTGAGAGATATCAAAAAGTGTCACAAAAAATCGAACCATTAGACCAAGATGTCATTAAACGTATAAGGATTTGTGGCTAGTGGTTATATATTAACCCAAAAATAATCTCAATGTACCTAAATAAGGTGTTACATAAAAAACAAGTAAATAAATAATTTTTAAATATGCATAAGAGTTCAAATGCAAAAGTAATAATTATCGTAAAATCTGAAAGTTTAAAATTCACCTTTAGAAATAGCAAAATGACTTTTTTGGTGTCAAAACTATTTCGAATGGAAGCAAGTCTTCAGGAAGTCTTTCTCATAACGTCGTAATCTATTCATAGTGCGAAAGTAGGTCCAATTTTCAACCGAATTTTTTTTTTTAGCATGCTTGCCACATAATTTGACCCAATTATGTGGCCACCATAATGTGCTCAAACATGTGTTTTGCGACCATGAATTATTATCGAAATCAAACTATAGTTAAATATATTTTCAGACAATATGAAATTTTAAAATATAAACAATTATAGAGTTATGAATTAAGAGATATCAAAAAGTGTCATAAAATAATCGAACCATTAAAAGAAGATGTCACTAAATTTGTAAGGATTTGTGGCTAGTGGGGATATATTAACCCCAAAAATATTCTCAATGTAGCTAAGTAAAGTGTTACGTAAAAAACAAGTATCATAATAATATTTAAATATGCATAAGAGTTCAAATGCAAAGGTAATAATTATCGTAAAATCTATAAGTTCAAAATTCACCTTTAGATATAACAAAACGACTTTTTCAGCGTCAAAACTATTTCGAATGGAAGCAACCCTTCAGAAAGTCTTTCTCATAAAATCGTTATCTATTCATCGTGCGAAAGTGGGTCCAATTTTCAACCGAAGTTTTTTTAGCATATTTGCCACATAATTTGGCCCGATTATGTGTCCAACGTAATGTGCTCAAAAATGTGTCTTGCGGCCATGAATTATTATCAAAACGTAACTATAGTCAAATATATTTTTATTCAATATGAAATTTTAAAATAGAAACAATTATAGAGTTATAAATTGAGAGATATCAAAAAGTGTCACAAAATAATCGAACCATTAGACCAAGATGTCACTAAACGTGTAAGAATTTGTGGCTAGTGGGGATATATTAACCCAAAAAATATTCTCAATTTACCTAAATAAAGTGTTACATAAAAAACAAGTATCAAAATAATATTTAAATATGTATGAGAGTTCAAATGCAAAGCTAATAATAATCGTAAAATCTGAAAGTTTAAAATTCACCTTTAGAAATAGCAAAACGACTTTTTCGGCGTCAAAACTATTTCAAATGGAAGCAAGCCTTTAGGAAGTCTTTCTCAAAACGTCGTTATCTATTCATCGTACGAAAGTGGGTCAAATTTTCAACCGAAGTTGTTTTATCATGTTTGCCACATAATTTGGCCTGATTATGTGGACAACGTAATGTGCTCAAAATTGTGTTCTGTGGCCATGAATTATTATCGAAACGAAACTATAGTCAAATATATTTTCATTCAATATGAAATTTTAAAATAGAAACAATTATAGAGTTATGAAGTGATTGATATCAAAAAGTGTTACAAAATAATCGAACCATTAAACCAAGATGTCACTAAACGTGAAAGATGTGTGGCTAGTGGGGATATATTAACTCCAAAAATATTCTCAATGAATTTAGATAAAGTAATACATAAAAAACAAAATTAAAATGGTATTTAAATATGCATAAGAGTTCAAATGTAAAGGTAATAATTATCGTAAAATCTAAAAGTTCAAAATTCATCTTTAGAAATAGCAAAACGACTTTTTCGGCGTCAACTATTTCAAATGGAAGCAAGCCTTCAGGAAGTCTTTCTCATAACGTCGTTATCTATTCATCGTGCGAAAATGGGTCTAATTTTCAACCGAAGTTTTTTTAGCATGTTTGCCACATAATTTGGCCCAGTTATGTGGCCAACGTAATATTCTCAAAAATGTGTTTTGCGGCCATGAATTATTATCGAAATGAAACTATAGTCAAATATATTTTCATTCAGTATGAAATTTTAAAATAGAAACAATTATAGAGTTATGAATTGAGAGATATTAAAAAGTGTCACAAAATAATCGAACCATTAAACCAAGATGTCACTAAATGTGTAAGGATTTATGGTTAGTGGGGATATATGAAAACCAAAAATATTCTCAATGTACCTAAATAAAGTGTTACATAAAAAACAAGTATGAAAATAATATTTAAATATGCATAAGAGTTAAAATACAAAGGTAATAATTATAGTAAAAATCCGAAAGTTCAAAATTCACCTTTAGAAATAGCAAAATGAATTTTTCGACGTCAAAACTATTTCGAATGGAAGCAAGCCTTCAGGAAGTCTTTCACATAATTTCGTTATCTATTAATCGTGCGAAATTTGGTGTAATTTTCAACCGGCGTTTTTTTTAGCATGCTTGCCACATAATTTGGCCAAATTATGTGGCCAACGTAATGTGCTCAAAAATGTGTTTTGCGACCATAAATTATTATCGAAACTAATCTTTAGCCAAATATATTTTCATTCAATATGAAATTTTAAAATAGAAACAATTATAGAGTTATGAATTGAGTGATATCAAAAAGTGTTACAAATAATCGAACCATTAAACCAAGATGTCACTAAACGTGAAAGATCTGTGGCTAGTGGGGATATATTAACTCCAAAAATATTATCAATGAACCTAGATAAAGTGTTACATAAAAACAAGTATTAAAATGGTATTTAAATATGCATATGAGTTCAAATGCAAAAGTAATAATTATCGTAAAATCTGAAAGTTCAAAAATCACCTTTTGAAATAGCAAAACGACTTTTTCGGCGTCAAAACTATTTCAAATGGAAGCAAGCCTTCAGGAAGTCTTTCTCATAACGTCGTTATCTATTCATCGTGCAAAAGTGGGTCCAATTTTCAACCGAAGTTTTTTTAGCATGCTTGCCACATAATTTGGACCAATTATGTGGCCAACGTAATATTCTCAAAAATGTGTTTTGCGACCATGAATTATTATCGAAACGAAACTATAGTCAAATATATTTTCATTTAATATGAAATTTTAAAATAGAAACAATTATAGAGTTATGAATTGATAGATATCAAAAAGTGTCACAAAATAATCGAACCATCAATCAAGATGTCACTAAACGTGTAAGTATTTGTGGCTAGTGAAGATATATTAACTCCAAAAATATTCTCAATATACCTAAATAAAGTGTTACATAAAAAAAATATCAAAATAATATTTAAATATGTATAAGAGTTCAAATGCAAAGGTAATAATTATCGTATAATCCGAAAGTTCAAAATTCACATTTAGAAATAGCAAAACGACGTTTTTGGCGTCAAAATAATTTCGAATGGAAGCAAGCCTTCGGGAATCCTTTCTCATAACGTCGTTATCTATTCATCGTGCGAAATTGGGTCCAATTTTCAACTGAAGTTTTTTTAGCATGCTTGTCACATCATTTGGCCCAATTAAGTGGCCAACGTAATGTGCTCAAAAATGTGTTTTGCGGCCATGAATTATTATCGAAACGAAACTATAGTCAAATATATTTTCATTCAATATGAAATTTTAAAAGAGAAACAAATATAAAGTAATGAATTGAGAGATATCAAAAGGTGTCCCAAAAAAATCGAACCATTAAACCAAGATGTCACTAAACCTGTCACGATTTGTGGCTAGTGGTGATATATTAACCCCAAAAATATTCTCAATGTACCTAAATAAAGTTTTACATAAAAAACAAGTATCAAAATAATATTTAAATATGAATAAAATTTCAAATGCAAAGGTAATAATTATTGTAAAATCTGAAAGTTCAAAATTCACCTTTAGAAATAGCAAATCGACATTTTCAACGTGAAAAGTATTTCGAATGGAAGCCTTCTAGAAGCCTTTCTCATAATGTCGATATCTATTCATCGTGCAAAATTAAGCCCAATTTTCAACCAAAGTTTTTTTTAGCATGCTTACCACATGACCCAATTATGTGGCCAACGTAATGTGCTCAAAAATGTTTTTTGAGGTAATGAATTATTATCTAAACGAAAGTATATTCAAATATATTTTCATTCAATATTAAATTTTAAAATAGAAACAATTATAGAGTTATGAATTGAGAGATATCAAAATGTGTTACAAAATAATCGAACCATTAAACCAAGATGTCACTAAACGTGTAAGGATTTGTGGCTAGCGGTGAAATATTAACCCCAAAGATATTCTCAATATACCTAAATAAATTGTTACATAAAAAACAAGTATCAAAATAATATTTAAATATGCATAAGAGTTCAAATGCAAGGGTAATAATTATCGTAAAATTTGAAAGTTTAAAATTCATCTTTAGAAATAGCAAAATGACTTTTTCGGCGTCAAAAATATTTTGAATGGAAGCAAGCCTTCATAAAGTTTTTTCTCATAACGTCGTTATCTATTCATCGTGCGAAGGTGGGTTCAATTTTCAACCAAAGATTTTTTAGTATGCTTGCCACATAATTTGGCCCAATTATGTGGCCAACGTAATGTGCTCAAAAATGTGTTTTGCTGCCATGAATTATTATCGAATCGAAACTATATTCAAATATAATTTCATTCAATATGAAATTTTAAAATAGAAACAATTATAGAGTTTCAAATTGGGAGATATCAAAAAGTGTCCCAAAATAATCGAATCATTAAACCAAGATGTCACTAAACGTGTAACGATTTGTGACTAATGGGGATATATTAACCCAAAAATATTCTCAATATTCCTAAATAAAGTGTTACATAAAAAAAAATATCAAAATAATATTTAAATATGCATAACAGTTCAAATGCAAAGGTAATAATTATCGTAAAATCTGAAAGTTCAAAATTCACCTGTAAAAATAGCAAAACGACTTTTTTGGCTTCAAAACTATTTCGAATGGAAGCAAGTCTTCGGGAAACCTATCTCATTACGTCATTTTGTATTCATCGTACGAAATTGGGTCCAATTTTCAACTGAAGCATTTTTTAGCATGCTTGTCACATAATTTGGCGAAATTATGTCGCCAACATAATGTGCTCAAAAATGTGTTTTGCGGCCATCAATTATTATCGAAACGAAACTATAGTCAAATATATTTTCAATCAATATGAAATTTTAAAATAGAAATAATTATAGAGTTATGAATTTAGAGATATCAAAAAGTGGCACAAAATAATCGAACTATTAAATCAAGATGTCACTAAACGTGTAAGGATTTGTGGCTAGTGGCGATATATTAACCCCAAAGATATTCTCAATATACCTAAATAAAGTATTACATAAAAAACAAGTATCAAAATAATATTTAAATATGCATAAAAGTTCAAATGCAAGGGTAATAATTATCGTAAAATCTGAAAGTTCAAAATTCACCTTTAGAAATAGCAAAATGATTTTTTCTGCGTCAAAACTATTTTGAATGGAAGCAAGCCTTCAGGAAGTCTTTCACATAACTTCGTTATCTATTCTTCGTGCGAAATTTGGTCTAATTTTCAACTGAAGTTGTTTTAGCATGCTTGTCACATAATTTGGTCCAATTATGTGGCCAACGTAATGTGTTCAAAAATGTGTTTTGCGACCATGAATTATTATCGAAACGAAACTATAGTCAAATATATTTTCATTTAATATGAAATTTTAAAATAGAAATAATTATAGAGTTATGAATTGAGAGATATCAAAAAGTATCACAAAATAATCAAACCATTAAACCAAGATGTCACTAAACGTGTAAGGATTTGTGGCTAGTGGCGATATATTTACCCCAAAAATATTCTAAATATTCCTAAATAAAGTGTTACATAAAAAACAAGTATCAAAATAATATTTAAATATGCATAAGAATTCAAATGCAAAGGTAATAATTATCGTAAAATCCGAAAGTTCAAAATTAACATTTAAAAATAGGAAAACGACGTTTTTGGCATCAAAACAATTTCGAATGGAAGCAAGTCTTCGGGAAGCCTTTCTCATAACGTCGTTATCTATTCATCGTGCGAAATTGAGTCCAATTTTCAACTGAAGTTTTTTTTGCATGCTTGTCACATAATTTGGCGCAATTATGTCGCCAATGTAATGTGCTCAAAAATGTGTTTTGCGGCCACCAATTATTATCGAAACGAAACTATAGTCAAATATATTTTCAATCAATATGAAATTTTAAAATAAAAATAATTATAGAGTTATGAATTGAGAGATATCAAAAAGTGTCACAAAATAATCGAACCATTAAACCAAGATGTCACTAAACGTGTAAGGATTTGTGGCTAGTGGTGATATATTAACCCCAAAGATATTCTCAATATACCTAAATAAAGTGTTACATAAAAAACAAGTATCAAAATAAAACTTAAATATGCATAAGAGTTCAAATGCAAGGATAATAATTATCGTAAAATCTGAAAGTTCAAAATTCACATTTAGAATAGCAAAACGACTTTTTCGACGTCAAAACTATTTTGAATGGAAGCAAGCCTTCAGGAAGTCTTTCACATAACTTCGTTATCTATTATCCGTGCGAAATTGGGTCCAATTTTCAACTGAAGTTGTTTTAGCATTCTTGTCACATAATTTGACCCAATTATGTGTCCAACGTAATGTGCTCAAAAATGTGTTTTGCGGCCATGAATTATTATCGAAACGAAACTATAGTCAAACATATTTTCATTCAATATGAAATTTTAAAATAGAAATAATTATAGAGTTATGAATTGAGATATATCAAAAAGTGTCACAAAATAATCGAACCATTAAACCAAGCTGTCACTAAACATGTGAGGATTTGTGGCTAGTGGCGATATATTTACCCCAAAAATATTCGCAATGTACATAAATAAAGTGTTATATAAAAAAAAAGTATCAAAATAATATTTAAATATCCATATGAGTTCAAATGGAAAGGTAATAATTATCGTAAAATTTGAAAGTTTAAAATTCACCTGTAGAAATAGGAAAATGACTTTTTCAGCGTCAAAACTATTTAGAATGGAAACAAGCTTTCAGGAAGTCTTTCTCATAACGTCGTTATCTATTCACTGTGCGAAGGTGGGTTCAATTTTCAACCAAAATTTTTTTAGTATGCTTGCCACATAATTTGGCCCAATTATGTGGCGAACGTAATGTGCTCAAAAATGTATTTTGCGGCCATGAATTATTATCGAAACGAAACAATATTCAAATATATTTTCATTCAATATGAAATTTTAAAATAGAAACAATTATAGAGTTATGAATTAAGAGATATCAAAAAGTGTCACAAAATAATCGAACCATTAAACCAAGATGTCACTAAACGTGTAAGGATTTATGGCTAGTGGGGATATATTAACCCCAAAAATATTCTCAATGTACCTAAATAAAGTGTTACATAAAAAACAAGTATCAAAATAATATTTAAATATGCATAAGAGTTTAAATGCAAGGGTAATAATTATAGTAAAATCTGAAAGTTCAAAATTCATCTTTAGAAATAGCAAAACGACTTTTTCGGCATCAGAACTATTTCAAATAGAAGCAAGCCTTCGGGAAGCCTTTCTCATAACTTCGTTATCTATTCATCGTGCGAAATTGGGTCCAATTTTCAACTGAAGTTTTTTAGCATGCTTGTCACATAATTTGGCGCAATTATGTGGCCACCTTAATGTGCTCAAAAATGTGTTTTGCGGCCATCAATTATTATCAAGACGAAACTATAGTCAAATATTATTTCAATCAATATGAAATTTTAAAATAGAAATAATTATAGAGTTATGAATTGAGAGATATCAAAAAGTGTCACAAAATAATCGAACCATTAAACCAAGATGTCACTAAACATGTAAGGATTTGTGACTAGTGGTGATATTTTAACCCCAAATATATTCTCAATATACCTAAATGAAGTGTTACATAAAAAACAAGTATCAAAATAAAATTTAAATATGCATAAAAGTTCAAATGCAAGGGTAATAATTATCGTAATATCTGAAAGTTCAAAATTCACTTTTAGAAATAGCAAAACGACTTTTTCGGAGTCAAAACTATTTTGAATTGAAGCAAGCCTTCAGGAAGTCTTTCACATAACTTCGTTATCTATTCTTCTTGCGAAATTGGGTCCAATTTTCAACTGAAGTTGTTTTAGCATGCTTGTCACATAATTTGGCCCAATTATGTGGCCAACGTAATGTGCTCAAAAATGTGTTTTACGGCCATGAATTATTATCCAAACGAAACTATAGTCAAATATATTTTCATTCAATATGAAATTTTAAAATAGAAATACTTATAGATTTATGAATTCAGAGATATCAAAAAGTGTCACAAAATCATCATACCATTAAACCAAGATGTCACTAAACATGTAAGGATTTGTGGCTAGTGGTGATCTATTAACCCAAAAATATTCTCAATATTCCTAAATAAAGTGTTACATAAAAAACAAGTATCAAAATAATATTTAAATATGCATAAGAGTTCAAAATGTAATAATTATCGTAAAATCTGAAACTTCAAAATTCACCTTTAAAAATAGAAAAAACGACTTTTTCGGAGTTAAAACTATTTCGAATGGAAGCTAGCCTTCGGGAAGCCTTTCTCATAACGTCGTTATCTATTCATCGTGCGAAATTGGGTCCAATTTTCAACTGAAGTTTTTTTAGCTTGCTTGCCACATAATTTGGCCCAGTTATATGGCCAACGTAATGTGCTCAAAATGTGTTTTACGACCATGAATTATTATTGAAACGAAACTATATTCAAATATATTTTCATTCAATACGAAATTTTAAAATAGAAACAATTATACAGTTATGAATTGAGAGATAACAAAAAGTGTCACAAAATAATCGAACCATTAAACCATGATGTCACTAAACGTGTAAGTATTTGTAGCTATGGGGATATATTAACCCCAAAAAGATTCTCAATTTACCTAAATAAAGTGTTATATAAGAAACAAGTATCAAAATAATATTTAAATATGTATAAGAGTTCAAATGCAAAGGTAATAATTATCGTAATATCAGAAAGTTCAAAATTCACCTTTACAAATAGCAAAACTACTTTTTCAGCGTAAAAACTATTTTCAATGGAAGCAAGCCTTCAGGAAGTCTTTCACGTAACTTCGTTATATATTCTTCGTGCGAAATTGGGTCCAATTTTCAACTGAAGTTGTTTTAGCATGCTTGTCACATAATTTGGCTCAATTATGTGTCCAACGTAATGTGCTCAAAATTGTGTTTTACGGCCATGAATTATTATCGAAACGAAACGATATTCAAATATAATTTCATTTAATATGAAAATTTAAAATAAAAATAATTATAGAGTAATGAATTCAGAGATATCAAAAAGTGTCACAAAATAATCGAACTATTAAACGAAGATGTCACTAAACGTGTAAGGATTTGTGGCTAGTGGCGATATATTTACCCCAAAAATATTCACAAAGTACATAAATAAAGTGTTACATTAAAAACAAGTATCAATATAATATTTAAATATCCATAAGAGTTCAAATGCAAAGGTAATAATTATCGTAAAATCCGAAAGTTTAAAATTCACCTTTAGAAATAGCAAAATGACTTTTTCAGCGTCAAGACTATTTCGAATGGAAGCAAGCCTTCAGGAAATATTTCTCATAACGTCGTTATCTATTTATCGTGCGAAGGTGGGTTCAATTTTCAACCAAAGTTTTTTTAGTATGCTTGCCACATAATTTGGCCCAATTATGTGGCCAACGTAATGTGCTCAAAAATGTATTTTGCAGCCATAAATTATTATCGAAACGAAACTATATTCAAATATATTTTCATTCAAAATGAAGTTTTAAAAAGAAACAATTATAGAGTTATGAATTGAGAGATATCAAAAAGTGTCCCAAAATAATCGAACCATTTAACAAAGATGTCACTAGACGTGCAACGATTTGTGGCTAGTGGGGATATATTAACCCGAAAATATTCTCAATATTCCTAAATAAAGTGTTACAAAAAAAAACAAGTATCAAAATAATATTTAAATATGCATAAGAGTTCAAATGCAAGGGTAATAATTATCGTAAAATTTGAAAGTTCAAAATTCACCTTTAGAAATAGCAAAATAACTTTTTTGGCGTCAAAACTATTTCGAATGAAAGCAAGCTTTTAGGAAGCCTTTCTCATAACGTCGTTATCTATTCATCGTGCGAAATTGAGTCCAATTTTCAACTGAAGTTTTTTTAGCATGTTTGTCACATAATTTGGCTCAATTATGTGGCCAAGGTAATGTGCTCAAAAATGTGTTTTGCGGCCATGAATTATTATAGAAACGAAACTATAGTCAAATATATTTTCAATCAATATGAAATTTTAAAATATAAATAATTATAGAGTTATGAATTGAGAGATATCAAAAAGTGTCACAAAATAATCGAGCCATTAAACCAAGATGTCACTAAACGTGTAAAGATTTGTGGCTAGTGGTGAAATATTAACCCCAAAGATATTCTCAATATACCTAAATAAAGTGTTACATAAAATACAAGTATCAAAATAAAATTTAAATATGCATAAAAGTTCAAATTCAAGTGTAATAATTATCGTAAAATCTGAAAGTTCAAAATTCACCTTTAGAAATAGCAAAACGACTTTTTTGGCGTCAAAACTATTTTGAATGAAAGCAAGCCTTAAGGAAGTCTTACACGTAACTTCGTTATCTATTCTTCGTTCGAAATTGGGTCCAATTTTCAACTGAAGTTGTTTTAGCATGTTTGTCACATAATTTGGCCCAATTATGTGGCCAACGTAATGTGCTCAAAAAGGAGTTTTGCGGCCATGAATTATCATCGAAACAAAACTATAGTCAAATATATTTTCATTCAATATGAAATTTTAAAATAGAAATAATTATAGAGTTATGAATTGAGAGATATCAAAAAGTGTCACAAAATAATCAAACCATTAAACCAAGATGTCACTAAACGTGTAAGGATTTGTGGCTAGTGGAGATATATTAACCCAAAAATATTCTCAATATTCCTAAATAAAGTGTTATATAAAAAACAAGTATCAAATTAATATTTAAATATGCATAAGAGTTCAAATGCAAAGGTAATTATTGTAAAATCTGAAAGTTCAAAATTCACCGTTAGAAATAGCAAAACGACTTTTTCGGCGTCAAAACTATTTCGAATGGAAGCAAGCCTTCGGGAGGCCTTTCTCATAACGTCGTTATCTATTCATCATGCGAAATCGGGTCCAATTTTTAACTGAAGTTTTTTTAGTATGCTTGCCACATAATTTGGCCCAATTATGTGGCCAACGTAATGTGCTCAAAAATGTGTTTTGCGGCAATGAATTATTATCAAAACGAAACTATATTCAAATATATTTTCATTCAATATGAAATTTTAAAATAGAAACAATTATAGAGTTATGAATTGAGAGATATCAAAAAGTGTCACAAAATAATCAAACCATTAAACCTAGATGTCACTAAACGTGTAAAGATTTGTGGCTAGTGGGGATATATTAACCCAAAAAGTATTCTCAATGTACCTAAATAAAGTGTTACATAAAAAACAAGTATCAAAAAAATATTTAAATATGCATAAGAGTTCAAATGCAAGGGTAATAATTATCGTAAAATCTGAAAGTTCAAAATTCACCTTTAGAAATTGCAAAATGACTTTTTCGGTGTTAAAACTATTTTGAATGGAAACAAGCCTTCAGGAAGTCTTTCATGTAACTTCATTATCTATTCTTTGTGCGAAATTGGGTCCAATTTTTAACTGAAGTTTTTTTAGCATGCTTGTCACATAATTTGGCTCAATTATGTGTCAGTTGTAATGTGCTCAAAAATGTATTTTGCGGCCATTTATTATCGAAACGAAACGATAGTCAAATATATTTTCATTTAATATGAAATTTTAAATTAAAAATAATTATTGAGTAATGAATTCAGAGATATCAAAAAGTGTCACAAAATAATCGAACCATTAAACCATGATGTCACTAAACGTGTAAGGATTTGTGGCTAGTGGCTATAGATTTACCCCAAAAATATTCGTAAAGTACATAAATAAAGTGTTACATAAAAAACAAGTATCAAAATAATATTTAAATATCCATAAGAGTTCAAATGCAAAGGTAATAATTATCGTAAAATCTGAAATTTTAAAATTCACCTTTAGAAATAGTAAAATGACTTTTTCAGTGTCAAAACTATTTCGAATGGAAGCAAGCCTTCTGGAAGACTTTCTCATAACGTCGTTATCTATTCATCGTGCGAAGGTGGGTTCAATTTTCCACTAATTTTTTTTAGCATGCTTGTCACATAATTTGGCACAATTATGTGTCCAACGTAATGTGCTCAAAAATGTGTTTTGCGGCCATGAATTATTACCGAAACGAAACTATAGTCAAATATATTTTCTTTCAATATGAAATTTTAAAATAGAAATAATTATAGAGTTATGAATTGAGAGATATCAAAAAGTGTCACAAAATAATCGAACCATTAAACTAAGATATCACTAAACGTGTAAGGATATGTGGCTAGTGGCGATATATTTACCCCAAATATATTCGCAATGTACAAAAATAAAGTGTTACATAAAAAAAAGTATTAAAATAATATTTAAATATATATAAGAGTTCAAATGCAAAGGAAATAATTATCGTAAAATTTGAAAGTTTAAAATTCACCTTTAGAAATAGCTAAATGACTTTTTCGGTATCAAAACTATTTCGAATGGAAGCAAGCCTTCGGGAAGCCTTTGTCATTACATCGTCATCTATTCATCGTGCATAACTAAGTCCAATTTTCAACCGAAGTTTATTTAGCATGCTTGCCACATAATTTGGGCCAATTATGTGGCCGCCGTAATGTGCCTAAAAATGTGTTTTTGCGGCCATGAATTATAATCGAAACGAAACTATAGTCAAATATATTTTTATTAAATTTGAAATTTAAAAATTGAAACAATTATATAGTTATGAACTGAGAGATATTAAAAAGTGTCACAAAATAATCGAACCATTAAACCAAGATGTCATTAAACGTGTAAAGATTTGTGGCTAGTGGAGATATAGTAACCCAAAAAATATTCTCAATAAACATAAATAAAGTGTTACATAAAAAACAAGTATCAAAATAATATTTAAATATGTATAAGAGTTCAAATCAAAGGTAATAATTATCGTAAAATATGAAAGTTCAAAATTCACCTTTATAAATAGCAAAACGACTTTTTTGGCATCAAAACGATTTCGAATGATAGCAAGCCTTCAGGAAGTCTTTCTCATAACGTCCTTCACTATTCATCGTGTGAGATTGAGTCCAATTTTCAACCGAAGTTTTTGTAGCATGCTTGCCACATAATTTGTCCCAATTATGGGACCAACGTAATGTTCTCAAAAATGTGTTTTGCGGCCTTGAATAATAATCGAAACGAAACTATAGTCAAATATATTTTCATTCAATATAAAATTTTGAATAGAAACAATTATAGAGTATGAATTGATATATATCAAAAAGTGTCACAAAATAATCGAACAATTATACCAAGATATCACTAAACGTGTAATGATTTGTGGCTAGTAGGGATATATTAACCCCAAAAATATTCTCAATGTACCTAAAAAAGTTTTACATAAAAAACAAGTATGAAAATAATATTTAAATATGCATAAGAGTTAAAATACAAAGGTAATAATTATAGTAAAAATCCGAAAGTTCAAAATTCACCTTTAGAAATAGCAAAACGACTTTTTCGGCGTCAAAACTATTTCGAATGGAAGCAAGCCTTCAGGAAGACTTTCACATAATTTCGTTATCTATTAATCGTGCGAAAGTTGGTGTAATTTTCAACCGGCGTTTTTTTAGCATGCTTGCCACATAATTTGACCAAATTATGTGGCCAACGTAATGTGCTCAAAAATGTGTTTTGCGACAATGAATTATTATCGAAACGAATCTTTAGCCAAATATATTTTCATTCAATATGAAATTTTAAAATAGAAACAATTATAGAGTTATGAATTAAGTGATATCAAAAAGTGTTACAAAATAATCGAACCATTAAACCAAGATGTCACTAAACGTGAAAGATCTGTGGCTAATGGGGATATATTAACTCCAAAAATATTATCAATTAACCTAGATAAAGTGTTACATAAAAACAAGTATTAAAATGGTATTTAAATATGCATAAGAGTTCAAATGCAAAGGTAATAATTATCGTAAAATCTGAAAGTTCAAAATTCACCTTTTGAAATAGCAAAACGACTTTTTCGACGTCAAAACTATTTCAAACGGAAGCAAGCCTTCAGGAAGTCTTTCTCATAACGTCGTTATCTTTTCATCGTGCAAAAGTGGGTCCAATTTTCAACTGAAGTTTTTTTAGTATGCTTGCCACATAATTTGGCCCAATCATGTGGCCAACGTAATATTCTCTAAAATGTGTTTTGCGGCCATGAATTCTTATCGAAACGAAACTATAGTCAAATATATTTTCATTTAATATGAAATTTTAAAATAGAAACAATTATAGAGTTATGAATTGATAGATATCAAAAAGTGTCACAAAATAAGCGAACCATCAATCAAGATGTCACTAAACGTGTAAGTATTTGTGGCTAGTGAAGATATATTAACTCCAAAAATATTCTCAATATACCTAAATAAAGTGTTACATAAAAAACAAATATCAAAATAATATTTAAATATGTATAAGAGTTCAAATGCAAAGGTAATAATTATCGTATAATCCGAAAGTTCAAAATTCACATTTAGAAATAGCAAAACGACGTTTTTGGCGTCAAAATAATTTTGAATGGAAGCAAGCCTTCGAGAAGCCGTTCTCATAACGTCGTTATCTATTCATCGTGCGAAATTGGGTCCAATTTTCAACTGAAGTTTTTTTAGCATGCTTGTCACATCATTTGGCCCAATTAAGTGGCCAACATAATGTGCTCAAAAATGTGTTTTGCGGCCATGAATTATTATCGAAACGAAACTATAGTCAAATATATTTTCATTCAATATGAAATTTTAAAAGAGAAACAAATATAAAGTAATGAATTGAGAGATATCAAAAGGTGTCCCAAAATAATCGAACCATTAAATCAAGATGTCACTAAACCTGTCACGATTTGTGGCTAGTGGTGATATATTAACCCCAAAAATATTCTCAATGTACCTAAATAAAGTTTTACATAAAAAACAAGTATCAAAATAATATTTAAATATGAATAAAATTTCAAATGCAAAGGTAATAATTATCGTAAAATCTGAAAGTTCAAAATTCACCTTTAGAAATTGCAAATCAACGTTTTCGACGTGAAAAGTATTTCGAATGGAAGCCTTCTAGAAGCCTTTCTCATAATGTAGATATCTATTCATCGTGCGAAATTGAGCCCAATTTTCAACCAAAGTTTTTTTAGCATGCTTACCACATGGCCTAATTATGTGGCCAACGTAATGTGCTCAAAAATGTTTTTTACGATAATGAATTATTATCTAAACAAAAGTATATTCAAATATATTTTCATTCAATATTAAATATTAAAATAGAAACAATTATAGAGTCATGAATTGAGAGATATCAAAAAGTGTTACAAAATAATCGAACCATTAAACCAAGATGTCACTAAACGTGTAAGGATTTGTGGCTAGTGGTGAAATATTAACCCCAAAGATATTCTCAATATACCTAAATAAAGTATTACATAAAAAACAAGTATCAAAATAATATTTAAATATGCATAAGAGTTCAAATGCAAAGGTAATAATTATCGTAAAATCTGAAAGTTTAAAATTCATCTTTAGAAATAGCAAAATAAATTTTTTGGCATCAAAACTATTTTGAATGGAAGCAAGCCTTCATAAAGTTTTTCTCATAACGTCGTTATCTATTGATCGTGCGAAGGTGGGTTCAATTTTCAACCAAAGATTTTTTAGTATGCTTGCCACATAATTTGGCCCAATTATGTGGCCAACGTAATGTGCTCAAAAATGTGTTTTGCGACCATGAATTATTATCGAATCGAAACTATATTCAAATATATTTTCATTCAGTATGAAATTTTAAAATAGAAACAATTATAGAGTTATGAATTGGGAGATATCAAAAAGTGTCCCAAAATAATCGAATCATTAAACCAAGATGTCACTAAACGTGTAACGATTTGTGACTAGTGGGGATATATTAACCCAAAAATATTCTCAATATTCCTAAATAAAGTGTTACATAAAAAAAATATCAAAATAATATTTAAATATGCATAACAGTTCAAATGCAAAGGTAATAATTATCGTAAAATCTGAAAGTTCAAAATTCACCTTTAAAAATAGCAAAACGACTTTTTTAGCGTCAAAACTATTTCGAATGGAAGCAAGTCTTCTGGAAACCTTTCTCATTACGTCGTTATCTATTCATCGTGCGAAATTGGGTCCAATTTTCAACTGAAGTATTTTTTAGCATGCTTGTCACATAATTTGGCGAAATTATGTCAACATAATGTGCTCAAAAATGTGTTTTACGGCTATCAATTATTATCGAAACGAAACTATAGTCAAATATATTTTCAATCAATATGAAATTTTAAAATAGAAATAATTATAGAGTTATGAATTTAGAGATATCAAAAAGTGGCACAAAATAATCGAACCATTAAATCAAGATGTCACTAAACGTGTAAGGATTTGTGGCTAGTGGTGATATATTAACCCCAAAGATATTCTCAATATACCTAAATAAAGTGTTACATAAAAAACAAGTATCAAAATAATATTTAAATATGCATAAGAGTTCAAATGCAAGGGTAATAATTATCGTAAAATATGAAAATTCAAAATTCACCTTTAGAAATAGCAAAATCACTTTTTCGGCGTCAAAACTATTTTGAATGGAAGCAAGCCTTCAGGAAGTCTTTCACATAACTTCGTTATCTATTCTTCGTGCGAAATTGAGTCCAATTTTCAACTGAAGTTGTTTTAGCATGCTTGTCACATAATTTGGCCCAATTATGTGGCCAACGTAATGTGTTCAAAAATGTGTTTTGCGACCATGAATTATTATCGAAACGAAACTATAGTCAAATATATTTTCATTTAATATGAAATTTTAAAATAGAAATAATTATGGAGTTATGAATTAAGAGATATCAAAAAGTATCACAAAATAATCAAACCATTAAACCAAGATGACACTAAACGTGTAAGGATTTGTGGCTAGTGGCGATATATTTACCCCAAAAATATTCTAAATATTCCTAAATAAAGTATTACATAAAAAACAAGTATCAAAATAATATTTAAATATGCATAAGAATTCAAATGCAAAGGTAATAATTATCGTAAAATCCGAAAGTTCAAAATTAACATTTAGAAATAGGAAAATGACGTTTTTGGCATCAAAACAATTTCGAATGGAAGCAAGCCTTCGGGAAGCCTTTCTCATAACGTCGTTATCTATTCATCGTGCGAAATTAAGTCCAATTTTCAACTGAAGTTTTTTTAGCATGCTTGTCACATAATTTGGCGCAATTATGTCGCCAACGTAATGTGCTCAAAAATGTGTTTTGCGGCCATCAATTATTATCGAAACGAAACTATAGTCAAATATATTTTCAATCAATATGAAATTTTAAAATAAAAATAATTATAGAGTTATGAATTGAGAGATATCAAAAAGTGTCACAAAATAATCGAACCATTAAACCAATATGTCATTAAACGTGTAAGAATTTGTGGCTAGTGGTGATATATTAACCCCAAAGATATTCTCAATATACCTAAATAAAGTGTTACATAAAAAACAAGTATCAAAATAAAACTTAAATATGCATAAGAGTTCAAATGCAAGGATAATAATTATCGTAAAATCTGAAAGTTCAAAATTCACCTTTAGAATAGCAAAACGACTTTTTCAGCATCAAAACTATTTTGAATGGAAGCAAGCCTTCAGGAAGTCTTTCACATAACTTCGTTATCTATTATTCGTGCGAAATTGGTTCCAATTTTCAACTGAAGTTGTTTTAGCATTCTTGTCACATAATTTGACCAAATTATGTGTCCAACGTAATGTGCTCAAAAATGTGTTTTGCGGCCATGAATTATTATCAAAACGAAACTATAGTCAAACATATTTTCATTCAATATGAAATTTTAAAATAGAAATAATTATAGAGTTATGAATTGAGAGATATCAAAAAGTGTCACAAAATAATCGAACCATTAAACCAAGCTGTCACTAAACGTGTGAGGATTTGTGGCTAGTGGCGATATATTTAACCCAAAAATATTCGCAATGTACATAAATAAAGTGTTATATAAAAAAAAAAGTATCAAAATAATATTTAAATATCCATATGAGTTCAAATGGAAAGGTAATAATTATCGTAAAATCTGAAAGTTTAAAATTCACCTGTAGAAATAGGAAAATGACTTTTTCGGCGTCAAAACTATTTAGAATGGAAGCAAGCCTTCAGGAAGTCTTTCTCATAACGTCGTTATCTATTCATTGTGCGAAGGTGGGTTCAATTTTCAACCAAAATTTTTTTAGTATGCTTGCCACATAATTTGGCCCAATTATGTGGCGAACGTAATGTGCTCAAAAATGTATTTTGCGGCCATGAATTATTATCGAAACAAAACAATATTCAAATATATTTTCATTCAATATAAAATTTTAAAATAGAAACAATTATAGAGTTATGAATTAAGAGATATCAAAAAGTGTCACAAAATAATCGAACCATTAAACCAAGATGTCACTAAACGTGTAAGGATTTATGACTAGTGGGGATATATTAACCCCAAAAATATTCTCAATGTACCTAAATAAAGTGTTACATAAAAAACAAGTATCAAAATAATATTTAAATATGCATAAGAGTTTAAATGCAAGGGTAATAATTATAGTAAAATCTGAAAGTTCAAAATTCATCTTTAGAAATAGCAAAACGACTTTTTCGGCGTCAGAACTATTTCAAATAGAAGCAAGCCTTTGGGAAGCCTTTCTCATAACTTCGTTATCTATTCATCGTGCGAAATTGGGTCCAATTTTCAACTGAAGTTTTTTAGCATGCTTGTCACATAATTTGGCGCAATTATGTGGCCACCTTAATGTGCTCAAAAATGTGTTTTGCGGCCATCAATTATTATCAAGACGAAACTATAGTCAAATATTATTTCAATCAATATGAAATTTTAAAATAGAAATAATTATAGAGTTATGAATTGAGAGATATCAAAAAGTCTCACAAAATAATCGAACCATTAAACCAAGATGTCACTAAACATGTAAGGATTTGTGACTAGTGGTGATATTTTAACTCCAAAGATATTCTCAATATACCTAAATGAAGTGTTACATAAAAAACAAGTATCAAAATAAAATTTAAATATGCATAAAAGTTCAAATGCACGGGTAATAATTATCGTAATATCTGAAAGTTCAAAATTCACTTTTAGAAATAGCAAAACGACTTTTTCGGCGTCAAAACTATTTTAAATTGAAGCAAGCCTTCGGGAAGTCTTTCACATAACTTCATTATCTATTCTTCGTGCGAAATTGGGTCCAATTTTCAACTGAAGTTGTTTTAGCATGCTTGTCACATAATTTGGCCCAATTATGTGGCCAACGTAATGTGCTCAAAAATGTGTTTTACGACCATGAATTATTATCCAAACGAACCTATAGTTAAATATATTTTCATTCAATATGAAATTTTAAAATAGAAATACTTATAGATTAATGAATTGAGAAATATCAAAAAGTGTCACAAAATCATCATACCATTAAACCAAGATGTCACTAAACATGTAAGGATTTGTGGCTAGTGGCGATCTATCAACCCAAAAATATTCTCAATATTCCTAAATAAAGTGTTAAATAAAAAACAAGTATCGAAATAATATTTAAATATGCATAAGAGTTCAAAAGGTAATAATTATCGTAAAATCTGAAACTTCAAAATTCACCTTTAGAAATAGCAAAACAACTTTTTCGGCGTTAAAACTATTTCGAATGGAAGCTAGCCTTCGGGAAGCCTTTCTCATAACGTCGTTATCTATTCATCGTGCGAAATCGGGTCCAATTTTCAACTGAAGTTTTTTTAGCTTGCTTGTCACATAATTTGGCCCAGTTATATGGCCAACGTAATGTGCTCAAAAATGTGTTTTACGACCATGAATTATTATTGAAACGAAACTATATTCAAATATATTTTCATTCAATACGAAATTTTAAAATAGAAACAATTATATAGTTATGAATTGAGAGATAACAAAAAGTGTCACAAAATAATCGAACCATTAAACTATGATGTCACTAAACGTGTAAGTATTTGTAGCTATGGGGATATATTAACCCCAAAAAGAATCTCAATGTACCTAAATTAAAGTGTTATATAAGAAACAATTATCAAAATAATATTTAAATATGTATAAGAGTTCAAATGCAAAGGTATTAATTATCGTAATATCAGAAAGTTCAAAATTCACATTTACAAATAGAAAAACGACTTTTTTGGCGTAAAAACTATTTTGAATGGAAGCAAGCCTTCAGGAAGTCTTTCACGTAACTTCGTTATATATTCTTCGTGCGAAATTGGGTCCAATTTTCAACTGAAGTTGTTTTAGCATGCTTGTCACATAATTTGGCTCAATTATGTGTCCAACGTAATGTGCTCAAAAATGTGTTTTACGGCCATGAATTATTATCGAAACGAAACGATAGTCAAATATAATTTCATTTAATATGAAAATTTAAAATAAAAATAATTATAGAGTAATGAATTCAGAGATATCAAAAAGTGTCACAAAATAATCGAACTATTAAACGAAGATGTCACTAAACGTGTAAGGATTTGTAGCTAGTGGCGATATATTTACCCCAAAAATATTCACAAAGTACATAAATAAAGTGTTACATAAAAAACAAGTATCAATATAATATTTAAATATCCATAAGAGTTCAAATGCAAAGGTAATAATTATCGTAAAATCCGAAAGTTTAAAATTCACCTTTAGAAATAGCAAAATGACTTTTTCTGCGTCAAAACTATTTCGAATGGAAGCAAGCCTTCAGGAAATCTTTCTCATAACGTCGTTATCTATTCATCGTGCGAAGGGGGGTTCAATTTTCAACCAAAGTTTTTTTAGTATGCTTGCCACATAATTTGGCCCAATTATGTGGCCAACATAATGTGCTCAAAAATGTATTTTGCAGCCATGAATTATTATCGAAAAGAAACTATATTCAAATATATTTTCATTCAAAATGAAATTTTAAAAAGAAACAATTATAAAGTTATGAATTGAGAGATATCAAAAAGTGTCCCAAAATAATCGAACCATTTAACAAAGATGTCACTAGACGTGCAACGATTTGTGGCTAGTGAGGATATATTAACCCGAAAATATTCTCAATATTCCTAAATAAAGTGTTACAAAAAAAACAAGTATCAAAATAATATTTAAATATGCATAAGAGTTCAAATGCAAGTGTAATAATTATCGTAAAATCTGAAAGTTCAAAATTCACCTTTAGAAATAGCAAAATAACTTTTTTGGCGTCAAAACTATTTCGAATGGAAGCATGCCTTCAGGAAGCCTATCTCATAACGTCGTTATCTATTCATCGTGCGAAATTGAGTCCAATTTTCAACTGAAGTTTTTTTAACATGTTTGTCACATAATTTGGCTCAATTATGTGGCCAAGGTAATGTGCTCAAAAATGTGTTTTGAGGCCATGAATTATTATCGAAACGAAACTATAGTCAAATATATTTTCAATCAATATGAAATTTTAAAATATAAATAATTATAGAGTTATGAATTGAGAGATATCAAAAAGTGTCACAAAATAATCGAACCATTAAACCAAGATGTCACTAAACGTGTAAGGATTTGTGGCTAGTGGTGAAATATTAACCCCAAAGATATTCTCAATATACCTAAATAAAGTGTTACATAAAATACAAGTATCAAAATAAAATTTAAATATGCATAAGAGTTCAAATTCAAGTGTAATAATTATCGTAAAATCTGAAAGTTCAAAATTCACCTTTAGAAATAGCAAAACGACTTTTTCGGCGTCAAAACTATTTTGAATGGAAGCAAGCCTTCAGGAAGTCTTACACGTAACTTCGTTAACTATTCTTCGTGCTAAATTGGGTCCAATTTTCAACTGAAGTTGTTTTAGCATGTTTGTCACATAAATTGGCCCAATTATGTGGCCAACGTAATGTGCTCAAAAAGGAGTTTTGCGGCCATGAATTATCATCGAAACGAAACTATAGTCAAATATATTTTCATTCAATATGAAATTTTAAAATAGAAATAATTATAGAGTTATGAATTGAGAGATATCAAAAAGTATCACAAAATAATCAAACCATTAAACCAAGATGTCACTAAACGTGTAAGGATTTGTGACTAGTGGAGATATATTAACCCAAAAATATTCTCAATATTCCTAAATAAAGTGTTATATAAAAAACAAGTATCAAATTAATATTTGAATATGCATAAGATTTCAAATGCAAAGGTAATTATTGTAAAATCTGAAAGTTCAAAATTCACCGTTAGAAATAGCAAAACGACTTTTTCGGCGTCAAAACTATTTCGAATGGAAGCAAGCCTTCGGGAAGCCTTTCTCATAACATCGTTATCTATTCATCGTGCGAAATCGGGTCCAATTTTTAACTGAAGTTTTTTTAGTATGCTTGCCACATAATTTGGCCCAATTATGTGGCCAACGTAATGTGCTCAAAAATATGTTTTGCGGCAATGAATTATTATCAAAATGAAACTATATTCAAATATATTTTCATTCAATATGAAATTTTAATATAGAAACAATTATAAAGTTATGAATTGAGAGATATCAAAAAGTGTCACAAAATAATCAAACCATTAAACCTAGATGTCACTAAACGTGTAAAGATTTGTGGCTAGTGGGGATATATTAACCCAAAATGTGATGACCCGAAAATTTCCGACCAAATTTAAACTTCAATCTTCATATGAATTCGACACGATAAGCAAAGTCTGTAATATTTAGTCTCGAACATTTTGAAACTACTTTTATATATTCAATTGACCTTCGACTGTTCCCAATGATTCACGAACAACTAATTGTAAATAAATTCATATATATTTAAGTATGTATATATATATATGTATATGAATATTAATTGTAAATATATAAGATTAAATATTAAATTTATTTA
Source organism: Rutidosis leptorrhynchoides (assembly GCF_046630445.1). Taxonomy (NCBI): domain Eukaryota; kingdom Viridiplantae; phylum Streptophyta; class Magnoliopsida; order Asterales; family Asteraceae; genus Rutidosis; species Rutidosis leptorrhynchoides. The sequence continues at coordinate 459,054,067 of NC_092337.1, read as the reverse complement.
TTTGAAAACATATACTTAATGTATTTAACAAAACCTGAATCTATATATATAAAGTATATTAAAAATAATTATTAAATAATTGTTATACTCGTCTGATGTTCCGATTAATATCAAGCAAGTTAAACTCAAACTTATGTAATTTTAAAATAAACGGTAACCCGAAAGTGAGTTCTATAAATTTTAGGCTTACCAAAAATGTATTTAGGACCTAGTTATTAAATTTTAGCACTTTTTATATTTTACCCATAAATGAGAGGGACAGTTGATGTATTTTCTTTTTATTAAATTAATGACTAAATTTTATACCATAATGACCAAAATAAATAAATTTAGTTAATCTAAAAATTTGGAATTTATCTGAATACTTTTATCTGTCCCTAATTAACAATGGAGTACGATTTAGCACTTCATAGAAAAGGTGTCGGTAGGATATTTCTAATAAGTGTGACTGTATACTGTTCCTAATTGCAATTACACGTCTCTATTAGCATATATATTCATTATTATGACTTTTAAACACTGTATATGATTGTCAATTTAAGATGTAATGTGTTGGTTTTATTCATTAAATTCTTCCATATATATATATATATATATATATATATATATATATATATATATATATATATATATATATATATATATATATATATATATATATAGATAGGCAGATACAGAAAAGCAAACCAACACCCTTGTTGAACCATTACCAACTTATAAAAATTTGAGTTCCCAGCCAAAAACAATATGAAAAACTTAGTTTATTTGGGAAGCTAATGAACGAGAGCGAGAACGGAGATATTAAACTCGGTCAGTTATTTTGAAGGTAAACTATTAACCAAAAATCGAATATTGTTACGTTCATAGTCTTATCAACTTTCACGACACCACTACCATCCATCACCATCTTTTCGGCAACCACACTGCACTATTTCTGTTTACGGGTTCAACTCAACACAACCAAACCAACTCACCATCATCGACACTTTCATCACCATCTACCATCTTCCGTGTTACTTGTTCAAATCATCCTAACCCGATCACTACACCACCACTACTTTGTTGCTACTACATCATAAACCACCACCTTGAAACTGTCGTGAGTCACTCTTCACCATTTTTTTTTCTTCAATCTGTTTATATATATAGTGAATATAGGTGATATCAGGCTGTATATGTAGGAGAATTGATAAAACAATTAAGATAAAACCAACCACCGTGAATCCTAGCTTGTCCTACGATCTGTTGTGGGTTATTACTATTTTGATCACACCCAACAAAACCGCCGACCTCCTCCTTCTTCTTTCACTGCCACACCACCGGTCACCAATCATCACCATTTAAACACCACCGCCACCTTACAAAACAACTATCTTGAACACACCTTGCTCGATTTAATTTTTCTGTTGTAATCACCAAATACCACCACGTTGCCTCTATTGCTGTCGGTAAACGAGTTTTCTTTCCAGCTGTTTTCACGGCTATACACCATCACAACAGCAGCCTTTGCTGCACTTTCTATCTCTATTTTATGTTACAGTACAGCGATTAAATTGATAATGATGAGGGTATGATGTTAACGGGACGATGGTGATGATAATGATGGATGATGATATTGTTTGATAAAAGGGATGATGATGATGAATTAAAGAAGATGATGATCATAATAATCTTGAATGTGACATGATAATGATGTTATAAATCAAAACCCTTTTTATTTTATTTTTTTGTGTTTTGTCGACTCCTACACCTGGACATCGAATTTGTTTATCATGGGTATTAATTTTTGTGGTGGGCTGTTTTTCTAATTTATTTGGGCCGTGGGTTAGCAAATGGAGTATTGGGTTGGGCTTCATGATCCAAGATTGTATGTGTGTTTTGATGGAAGGAAATGAAAACCGAATATACCTAGTAAATATATTTAAAATACAAATAATAACAGAAAAATGGAATGGTTCAGTAGGTGAGTGGGTGTTTGAATTAGCAGGAGGTCACGAGTTCGAGACCTGTCAAGGGCAATTCTTTTTACAGAAGGGTATATACTTTATTTTGATTATTATTATTATTATTATTATTATTATTATTATTATTATTATTATTATTATTATTATTATTATTATTATTATTATTATTATTATTATTATTATATTATTATTATTATTATTATTATTATTATTATTATTATTATTATTATTATTAATACACTAATATAAATATTATTCTCACTATTAGTATTATCATTAAAATGAACATTAGGATTATTATTACTATTATTATTATTATTATTATTGAAATGATTTTTATATAAAAACATTATAATTTTTAATATTATTATTATTAATTTACATTATTATTAAAAACTATCATTATCATAACTATTTTAATTATCATTATTATTTTAATTATCATTTTTATTATTATTTATATAACAAATAAATATTATACTTATATTACATATAATTATATACTAAATATATTAACATTATTTTTTATAAATATTACAAATAACAAATAATTAATAAAATACTAATATACATATTAAGATACCTACATGTATAAATATTAATCATTTTAAATATATATAAATTAAATACATATAACATATAAACTAAGATATAATATACATATATGTGTTCAATTACAAATATGAATATTAATAAATATACAATTGATATAGGTTCGTGAATCCGATGCCAACCCTGCATTGTTCAATGTCGTCATATGTATTTTTACTACAAAATACATTATGTGAGTTTCATTTAATCCCTTTTACTCTTTATATTTTTGGGCTGAGAATACATGCAAATGCTTTATTAACTGTTTTACAATATTTATATGCGTGAGTTTCATTTAATCCCTTTTACTCTTTACATTTTTGGGCTGAGAATACATGCAAATGCTTTATTAACTGTTTTACAATATTTATATGCGTGAGTTTCATTTAATCCCTTTTACTCTTTACATTTTTGGGCTGAGAATACATGCAAATGCTTTATTAACTGTTTTACAATATTTATATGCGTGAGTTTCATTTGCTCCCTTTTACTCTTTACATTTTTGGGCTGAGAATACATGCAAATGCTTTATTAACTGTTTTACAATATTTATATGCGTGAGTTTCATTAATCCCTTTTTAAATGTTTTCGCAATATATATTTTTGGGACTGAGAATACATGCGCTGCTTTTATAACTGTTTTACGAAATAGACACAAGTACTTAAAACTACATTCTATGGCTGGATTATTAAACCGAATATGCCCCTTTTTTATTAAGTCTGGTAATCTAAGAATTAGGGAACAGACACCCTAATTGACGCGAATCCTAAAGATAGATCTATCGGGCCCAACAAGCCCCATTCAAAGTACCGGATGCTTTAGTACTTCGAAATAAATATCATGTCCGAAGGAGGATCCCGGAATGATGGGGATATTCTTATATACATTTTGTGAATGTCGGTTACCAGGTGTTCAATCCATATGAATGATTTTTGTCTCTATGTATGGGACGTATGTTTATGAGAAATGGAAATATGAAATCTTGTGGTCTATTAAAAATTAGGAAATGATTATTTATGTTAAACTAATGAACTCACCAACCTTTTGGTTGACACTTTAAAGCATGTTTATTCTCAGGCACGACAGAAATCTTCCGCTGTGCAATTGCTCATTTTAAAGATATTATTTGGAGTTATTCATGACATATTTCAAAAGACATTGCATTCGAGTCGTTGAATTCATCAAGATTATTGTTAAGTCAATTATAGTTAGATATATTATGAAATGGTATGCTTGCCATCAACTTTTGATATAATGAAAGATTGTCTTTTCAAAAACGAATGCGATGTTTGTAAAATGTATCATATAGAGGTCAAGTACCTCGCGATGTAATCAACTGTTGTGGATCGTTTATGATCGATGTGGACTTTGTCCGGATGGATTAGGACGGGTCCTTTCACAAAAAGTATTCTCAATGTACCTAAATAAAGTGTTACATAAAAAACAAGTATCAAAATAATATTTAAATATACATAAGAGTTCAAATGCAAGGGTAATAATTATCGTAAAATCTGAAAGTTCAAAATTCACCTTTAGAAATAGCAAAACGACTTTTTCAGTGTTAAAACTATTTTGAATGGAAACAAGCCTTCAGGAAGTCTTTCACGTAACTTCGTTATCTATTCTTCATGCGAAATTGGGTCCAATTTTTAACTAAAGTTTTTTTAGCATGCATGTCACATAATTTGGCTCAATTATGTGTCAGTTGTAATGTGCTCAAAAATGTGTTTTGCGGCCATTTATTATCGAAACGAAACGATAGTCACATATATTTTCATTTAATATGAAATTTTAATATAAAAATAATTATTGAGTAATGAATTCAGAGATATCAAAAAGTGTCACAAAATAATCGAACCATTAAACCATGATGTCACTAAACGTGTAAGGATTTGTGGCTAGTGGCGATAGATTTACCCCAAAAATATTCGTAAAGTGCATAAATAAAGTGTTACATAAAAAACAAGTATCAAAATAATATTTAAATATCCATAAGAGTTCAAATGCAAAGGTAATAATTATCGTAAAATCTGAAAGTTTAAAATTCACCTTTAGAAATAGCAAAATGACTTTTTCAGTATCAAAACTATTTCGAATGGAAGCAAGCCTTCAGGAAGACTTTCTCATAATGTCGTTATCTATTCATCGTGCGAAGGTGGGTTCAATTTTCCACTAAATTTTTTTAGCATCCTTGTCACATAATTTGGCTCAACTATGTGTCCAACGTAATGTGCTCAAAAATGTGTTTTGCGGCCATGAATTATTATCGAAACGAAACTATAGTCAAATATATTTTCGTTCAATATGAAATTTTAAAATAGAAATAATTATTGAGTTATGAATTGAGAGATATCAAAAAGTGTCACAAAAAAATCGAACCATTAAACCAAGATATCACTAAAAGTGTAAGGATATGTGGCTAGTGGCGATATATTTACCCAAAAAATATTCGCAATGTACAAAAATAAAGTGTTACATAAAAAAAAGTATTAAAATAATATTTAAATATATATAAGAGTTCAAATGCAAAGGAAATAATTATCGTAAAATTTGAAAGTTTAAAATTCACCTTTAGAAATAGCAAAATGACTTTTTCGGTATCAAAACTATTTCGAATGGAAGCAAGCCTTCGGGAAGCCTTTGTCATTACATCGTCATCTATTCATCGTGCGTAACTAAGTCCAATTTTCAACCGAAGTTTATTTAGCATGTTTGCCACATAATTTGGGCCAATTATGTGGCCGCCGTAATGTGCCTAAAAATATGTTTTTGCGGCCAAGAATTATAATCGAAACGAAACTATAGTCAAATATATTTTTATTAAATATGAAATTTAAAAATTGAAACAATTATATAGTTATGAACTGAGAGATATTAAAAAGTGTCACAAAATAATCGAACCATTAAACCAAGATGTCATTAAACGTGTAAAGATTTGTGGCTAGTGGAGATATAGTAACCCCAAAAATATTCTCAATAAACATAAATAAAGTGTTACATAAAAAACAAGTATCAAAATAATATTTAAATATGTATAAGAGTTCAAATCAAAGGTAATAATTATCGTAAAATATGAAAGTTCAAAATTCACCCTTATAAATAGCAAAACGACTTTTTTGGCGTCAAAACGATTTCGAATGGAAGCAAGCCTTCAGGAAGTCTTTCTCATAACGTCCTTCACTATTCATCGTGTGAGATTGAGTCCAATTTTCAACCGAAGTTTTTGTAGCATGCTTGCCACATAATTTGTCCCAATTATGTGACCAACGTAATGTTCTCAAAAATGTGTTTTGCGGTCATGAATAATTATCGAAACGAAACTATAGTCAAATATATTTTCATTCAATATAAAATTTTGAATAGAAACAATTATAGAGTATGAATTGATATATAACAAAAAGTGTCACAAAATAATCGAACAATTATACCAAGATATCACTAAACGTGTAATGATTTGTGGCTAGTAGGGATATATTAATCCCAAAAATATTCTCAATGTACCTAAAAAAGTTTTACATAAAAAAAAAGTTTCAAAATAATATTTAAATATGCATAAGAGTTCAAATGTAGAGGTAATATTTATCGTAAAATCCGAAAGTTCAAAATTCGCATTTAGAAATAGCAAAACGACGTTTTTGGCATCAAAATAATTTCGAATGGAAGCAAGCCTTCGGGAAGCCTTTCTCATAACGTCCTTATCTATTCATCGTGTGAAATTGGATCCGATTTTCAACTGAAGTTGTTTTAGAATGCTTGTCACATAATTTGGCCCAATTATGTGGCCAACGTAATGTGCTCAAAAAATGTGTTTTGCGGCCATGAATTATTATCGAAACGAAACTATAGTCAAATATATTTTCATTCAATATGAAATTTTAAAATAGAAACAATTATAGAGTTATGAATTGAGAGATATCAAAAAGTGTCACAAAATAATCGAACCGTTATACCAAGATGTCACTAAACGTGTAAGGATTTGTGGCTTGTGGCGATATATTTACCCTAAAAATATTCGCAATGTACATAAATAAAGTGTTACATAAAAACAAGTATCAAAATAATATTTAAATATCCCTAAGAGTTCAAATGCAAAGCTAATAATTATCGTAAAATCTGAAAGTTTAAAATTCACATTTAGAAATAGCAAAACGATGTTTTTGGCTTCAAAATAATTTCGAATGGAAGCATGCCTTCAGAAAGTCTATCTCATAACGTCCTTATCTATTTATCGTGCGAAATTGGGTCCAATTTTCAACTAAAATTTTTGTAGCATGCTTGCCACATAATTTTGCCCAATTATGTGGCCAACGTAATGTGCTCAAAAATGTGTTTTGCGGCCATGAATTATTATCGAAATAAAACTATAGTCAAATATATTTTCATTCAATATGAAATTTTAAGATAGAAACAATTATAGATTTATGAATTGAGAGATATCAAAAAGTGTCACAAAATAATCGAATTATTAAACTAAGATGTCACTAAACGTGTAATGATTTGTGGCAAGTGGGGATATATTAACTCCAAAAATATTCTCAATGTACCTTAATAAATTTTTACATAAAAAACAAGTATTAAAATAATATTTAAACATGCATAAGAGTTTAAATACAAGGGTAATAATTATCGTAATATTTAAAAGTTCAAAATTCACCGTTAGAAATAGCAAAACGACTTTTTCGGCAGCAAAACTATTTTGAATGGAAGCAAGCCTTCAGAAAGTCTTTCTCATAACGTCCTTATCTATACATCGTGCGAAATTGGGTCTAATTTTCAACCGAAGTTTTTGTAGCATGATTGCCACATAATTTGGCCCAATTATGTGGCCAACGAAATGTGTTAAAAAATGTGTTTGCGGTCATGAATTATTATCGAAACGAAACTATAGTCAAATATATTTTCATTCAATAAGAAATTTTAAAATAGAAACAATTATAGAGTTATGAATTGAGAGATATCAAAAAGTGTCACAAAATAATCGAACCATTAAACCAAGATGTCACTAAACGTGTAAGGATTTGTGGCTAGTGGGGATATATTAACCCCAAAAATATTCTCAATGTACCTAAATAAAGTGTTACATAAAAAAAAGTATCAAAATAATATTTAAAAATGCATAAGAGTTCAAATGCAAATGTAATAATTATCGTAAAATCCGAAAGTTCAAAATTCACATTTAGAATTAGCAAAACGACGTTTTTGGCCTCAAAACAATTTTGAATGGAAGCAACCCTTCGTTAAGCCTTTCTCATAACGTCGTTATCTATTCATCGTGCAAAATTGGGTCCAATTTTCAACTGAAGTTTTAATAGCATGTTTGTCACATAATTTGGCCCAATTATGTGACCAATGTAGTGTGCTCAAAAATGTATTTTGCGACCGTGAATTAATATCGAAACGAAACATTAGTCATATATATTTTTATTCAATATGAAATTTTAAATAGAAACAATTATACATTTATGAATTGAGAGATATCAAAAACTATCACAAAATAATCGAACCATTAAACCAAGATGTCACTAAATGTGTAAGAATTTGTGACTAGTGGGGATATATTAACTCCAAAAATATTCGCAATGTACCTAAATAAAGTGTTATATACAAAACAAGTATCAAAATAATATTTAAATATACATAAGAGTTAAAATGCAAAGGTAATAATTATCGTAAAATCTGAAAGTTAAAAATTCACCTTTAGGAATAGCAAAATGACTTTTTCGGCGTCAACACTATTTCGAATGGAAGCAAGCCTTCTGGAAGTCTTTCTCATAACATCGTTATCTATTCATAATGCGAAGGTGGGTCCAATTTTCAACCAAAGTATTTTTTAGCATGCTTGCCACATAATTTGGCCCAATTATGTGATCAACGTAATGTGCTCAAAAATGTGTTTTGCGGCCATGAATTATTATCGAAACGAAACTATATTCAAATATATTTTCATTCAATATGAAATTTTAAAATAGAAACAATTATAGAGTTATGAATTGAGAGATATCAAAAAGTGTTCCAAAATAATCGAACCATTAAACCAAGATGTCACTAAACGTGTAAGGATTTGTGGCTAGTGGGGATATATTAACCTGCGAAATTGGGTCCAATTTTCAACTAAAGTTTTTTTAGCATGCTTGTCACATAATTTGGCCCAATTATTTGGCCAACATAATATGCTCAAAAATGAGTTTTGCGACCATGATTTATTATCGAAAGGAATCTATAGTCAAATATAGTTTCTTTCAATAAAAAAATTTTAAAATAGAAATAATTATAAAGTTACGAATTGAGAGATATCAAAAAGTGTTAAAAAATATTCGAACCATTAAACCAAGATGTCACTAAATGTGTAAGGATTTATGGCTAGTGGCGATATATATACCCCAAAAATATTCGCAATGTACATAAATAAAGTGTCACTTAAATAACAAGTATTAAAATAATATTTAAATATCCTTAAGAGTTCAAATGCAAAGGTAATAATTATCGTAAAATATGAAATTTCAAAATTCACCTTTAGAAATAGCAAAATGACTTTCTCGGCGTCAAAACTATTTCGAATGGAAACAAGCCTTCAGGAAGTCTTTCTCATAACGTCGTTATCTATTCATCATGTGAAGGTGGGTTCAATTTTCAACGAATGTTTTTTTAGTGTGTTTGCCACATAATTTGGCCCAATTATGTGGCCAATGTAATGTGCTCAAGAATGTGTTTTGCGGCCATGAATTATTATCGAAACGGAACTATATTTAAGTATATTTTTATTCAATATGAAATTTTAAAATAGAAACAATTATAGAATTATGAATTGAGAGATATCAAAAAGTGTCCCAAAATAATCGAACCATTAAACGAAGATGTCACTAAACGTGTAAGGATTTGTGACTAGTGTGGATATATTAACCCCAAAAATATTCTCAATGTAACTATATAAAGTGTTACATAAAAAACAAGTATCAAAATAATATTTAAATATGCATAAGAGTTTAAATGCAAAGGTAACAATTATCGTAAAATCTGAAAGTTCAAAATTCATCTTTAAAAATAGCAAAACGACGTTTTAGACGTGAAAACAATTTCGAATGGAAGCAAGCCTTCTGGAAGCCTTTCTCATAACGTCGTTATCTATTTATCGTTCGAAATTGGGCCCAAATTTCGACCAAAGTTTTTTTAGCATGCTTGCCACATAATTTGGCCCAATTATGAGGCCAACGTAATGTGCTCAAAAATGTGTTTTGCGACCATGAATTATTATCTAAACGAAATTATATTCAAATATATTTTCATTCAATATGTAATTTTAAAATAGAAACAATTATAGAGTTCTGAATTGAGAGATATCAAAAATTGTCACAAAATAATCGAACCATTAAATCAATATGTCACTAAACGTGTAAGGATTTGTGGCTAGTGGCGATATATTTATCCCCAAAAATATTCGCAATGTACATAAATAAAGTGTTACATAAAAAACAAGTATCAAAATAATATTTAAATATCCATAAGAGTTCAATTGCCAAGGTAATAATTATCGTAAAATCTGAAAGTTAAAAATTCACATTTAGAAATAGCAAAACGACGTGTCTGGCTTCAAAATACTTTTGAATGGAAGAAAGCCTTCGGAAAGCCTTTCTCATAACGCCGTTATCTATTCATCGTGCGAAGGTGGGTCCAATTTTCAACCGAAGATTTTATAGCATGCTTGTCTCATAATTTGGCCCAATTATGTGGCCAACGTAATGTGGTCAAAAATGTGTTTTGCGGCCATGAATTATTATCGAAACGAAACTATATTCAAATATATTTTCATTCAATATGAAATTTTAAAATAGAAATAATTATAGAGTTATGAATTGAGAGATATCAAAAAGTTTCACAAAATAATCGAACCATTAAACCAAGATGTCAATAAACGTGTAAGGATTTGTGGCTAGTAGGGATATATTTATCTCAAAAATATTCTCAATATACCTAAATAAAGTGTTACATAAAAAACAAGTATCAAAATAATATTTAAATATGCATAAGAGATCAAATGTAAAGGTAATAATTATCGTAAAATCTGAGAGTTCAAAATTCACCTTTAGAAATAGCAAAATGACTTTTTCGGTATGAAAACTATTTCGAATGGAAGCAAGCCTTAAGGAAGTCTTTCTCATAACGTCGTTATCTATTCATCATACAAAGGTGGGTCCAATTTTCAACCGAAGTTTTTTTTTAGCATTCTTGCAACATAATTTGGCCCAATAATATAGCCAACGTAATGTGCCCAAAAATGTGTTTTGCGGCCATGAATTATTATCGAAACGAAACTATATTCAAATATATTTTTATTCAATATGAAATTTTAAAATAAAAACAATTATAGAGTTATGAATTGAGAGATATCAAACAGTGTCACAAAATAATCGAACCATTAAACCAAGATGTCACTAAACGTGTAAGGATTTGTGGTTAGTGGTGATATATTAACCCCAAAAATGTTTTCAATGTACCTAAATAAAGTGTTACATAAAAAATAAGAATGAAAATAATATTTAAATATGCATAAGAGTTAAAATGAAAAGGTAATAATTATCCTAAAATCTGAAAGTTCAAAATTCACCCTTAGAAAAAGCAAAACGGTTTTTTTGGCGTTAAAACTATTTCGAATGGAAGCAAATCTTCCGGAAGTCTTTCTCATAACGTCATTATCTATTCATCGTGCGAAGGTGGGTCCAATTTTCAACCAATGTTTTTTTAGCATGCTTGCCACATAATTTGGCTCAATTATGTGGCCAACGTAATGTGGTCAAAAATGTATTTTGCGGCCATGAATTATACATTTAATAATAATAACAATATATAAATATAAATAAAATAGTAATAAGTTTAAAATAAAATAATTGAAGGTGGAAAGAAATGAGAACATACCAAATCCCCCCTTGTTCTTCAAATACCCGACCCTCTTTACCCATGACCCTGCCCATCGTGCAGGTGTATATATATATTATATATATATATATATATATATATATATATATATATATATATATTACCCTGCCCATTGTTGCCACCGTTTTCTCCTAACTTAAGTTTGTTTTTCTCGAATCCGAGATTAAATTGTATCAATTGGGCATTTGGGTATTTGAAATTCAGTTGCTTTTCTCGGTTACAGGAAACAAGAGAGAGTTAATTTAGCTGATAAATTTCCATTGTGAATAAATTTGGGGGTGATTTTTATTGCTAATTATTTGTGATAATAGATAGATAGATAGATGGTTATTGAAAGGAATAAAATCATTTGCAGTGGGAGAATCCGAAGCAAGGAAGCTTTAGTTTTCAACAATTTAATAGAATTTTGGTTGAGGGTTAATTCTTCATTTTCATTTCATTTAATAATTTAATAGATTAATAGATAGATAGATTTTAAAAATAAATAAATTAAAAAAAAAAATAGTGTTTATTTGATGCTCATTGTTTTTGTGCATACATGTGATATTGTTTCTGCGTAAATATGATACTGCTTTTCTATGTACGCCCAGTTATTAGTGGCTTTACAACATTCTGTAAATAAATGGGAACAAACTTACTTTCTCTCTCGGGTTTATGGTCATAACAGCTATTGAGACAAGAAGAACGAGAATAAAATATCAAATCAAATATATGGTTAATTTCTTAAAGTTAGAGATCGTCAGTTGATTTTTATTTGCACCTATTACAATTTTACAGTCACAACTTCATTAATTAAGCAGCTTATATAATCTGTCAAAGTTGATTGATTACTACTGTAAACTTACATCTCGATCCATATAATTATCAGTTTAAATTTAATAAATGATCATCCAAACTCCAAAGCATCCTTTGTTCTATGTTTTCGCAGCAAGTCTTTGTGCCTTTTCAGCTTCTTCGAACCAGTGTATCCTCGAAATAAATATTAACAACAAAATTAAACAACCGAATATACCGACTATGAACCCTATCAACAGTCCATTGAGTCCCATATGAACCTTAAATGCTAACATTACACCTAAAGGCAATGCTAATACGTAGAATCCGGTGATGTTTGCATACGTCCCCAACCAAGGTCTAGCGGTTCCCCTCACAATGCCACCACAAACAGCCAACGGGAAATTTACGACCTCCAACAAACCCATCCATAACATTGCGTTACTCGCACCTTTCAAAATGCCCTTATCATGGCTAAACAAACCACCCCAGTTGCATCTAGCCAACACCGTGACCGAACCACCAACTAAACCCATAACCGAACCTAATCCTAGTGAAATGTAAGCCGACTTGTAAGCTGTTCCTACCTCGTTAGCACCTAGCTCATTCGAAACACGAATGGACGCACACGTGGCTAACGAAAGCATTACAGCAAAAAGTAGATAGTCGAAGTTGAGTGCAATTGCGATTATGCTAACCGCTTGTTTAGCATTTGGAAGCCTCCCGGTTAGTAACACCAAGATTTCGTAGCACCACCATTCGAGGCACATCGTAAGACAACACGGCCCACAAAGTTTCAATAACCGAACCCAATCTTCAAACCCCTGTTCACTCCAACCGCCTTCTTTCCACGTACCGCCCTTTTTGAACTCCACTACCGCCACATAGACCGCTAGTAGAATGACCATCACCAGATCGGTGATCCAAATGGCCATCGACACACCTTCAAAACCGCGAGTTTTTGAAAGAAAAATGTTAGCCGGAACATGTAGCACGACCGCAAGAACAGACGTGAACATGATCGGGAGCGTTACACCTTGTGAACTTAAATAAGATTTAAGAGGACACAAAAATGAAGTGAAGATCAAATCAGGAAGAAGATAAAACAAATACTTTTTTGCTTCAATAGAAATATCTTCTTGTTGTCCAAAATGAATCAAGATTTTATCAACATTTAGCCACAAAAAGCAAGAAACAAATGATGTTAACAGAAGCAAAGAAACCATCATAGCAAGAGTCTTGTGAAGTAATTTGAAGTTATTGGCTCCATAAGCTTGACCACAAATGGGCTCCATTGCACCACATAAACCATTCATTACCGAGAAACCGGTCACGTTTGCAAACATGAACCCAAGAGTCCCACTGGCTAACTCCAACTCACCCAGCCGACCAAGAAACGCACTTGTGATGGCTATCTTTGCAAACCAACTCAAGTTCATCACGACAAATGGTAACACAATCGGTAGCTGCATTTTCACCTCCGAGGTTGCCATTTCGACGAATCCTTTGGGTTGCCTCAAGGGGGTTTTTTCTTCCATTTTTTTATTAGTAACAGAGTATTTGCAGCACTGAGCCACTGACTAAAGTGTTTAAGCCTTCTTTATTTGTTGACGATAGCTAGCAAATTAATAAATATATAGTGACAACTAGCTTCCATTCGGGTGCAGGCGGGGGCATCTTGTTCTAATTTAATTACCACAGTTTATTGATAATACTTTTTTTTCTAATTTACATGTTACTTTAGTGAAACGGGAAAAGGCCGAAAAAGTGTAATAAAAATAAAGTGAAGAAATACCATAACCAAAATCGTTGAATTTGTTATGATTTTGTTGCTATAGCATGCAAATATATTGTGATATAATGAGTAAGTCGTTATTTCCATTCTTGTTTACGTCACGTGAGAAATGTACTTGAAAATATTTTAAATAAAAATTGCGTTTGGCAACATTCGTAGGTTATCAACATTTGCTAACCCATGTTGTGGCACTGAAACAGATTACCTAAAATTATTACACACTATATACTGATGTGGGTGGAATATATGTGCAACAGCCTACGTATATATTGATTGGCCGATTTTGGTGGCATTTACCCTTCACAGTACAAGACCAATATTGTAATTTCTGCTTACAAATAATTTCTATTTCTATTTCTTTTCTACATA